>NW_012102754.1:2423392-2452930 GCF_000951045.1 Mandrillus leucophaeus | reverse complement strand
AATAGGCAGCCTTGTCATGACACTTCTTTCCTGAATTGAATCTATAAATTACCTTGGGCAGTATGGCCATTTTCACAATATTGATTCTTCCTATCCATGAGCATGGAATGTTCTTCCAGTTGTTTGTGTCCTCTTTTATTTCATTTAGCAGTGGTTTGTAGTTCTCCTTGAAGAGATCCTTCACATCCCTTGTAAGTTGGATTCCTAGGTATTTTATTCTATTTGAAGCAATTGTGAATGGGAGTTCACTAATGATTTGGCTCTCTGTTTATCTGTTATTGGTGTATAAGAATGCTTGTGATTTTTGCACATTGAATTTGTATCCTGAGACTTTGCTGAAGTTGCTTATCAGCTTAAGGAGGTTTTCGGCTGAGATGATGGCGTTTTCTAATCATGTCATCTGCAAACAGGGACAATTTCACTTCCTCTTTTCCTAATCGAATACCCTTTATTTCTTTCTCCTGCCGGAAACAGACATTTTCTAGAAAAATAAATAAATCTTGATGTTACCTCCCATTTAAATTTAGAATTATATGATTTTCTGTGAAATCTTTTAATTTTATAATAGTCCCTTTTTTATTTTGTGGAAAATCTTTGTCCCTAACAAGAATTACATAATCACTTACAATCTATCTATCTAGATACATTTCTTTCTGAATAATCAATATTATTTCAATCTTGGCCAAAGTCCCATGGCTCTGGGACAGTCACCTAATATGCCTGAATTCTGTCTACACAACTGTAAAATGGACATGGGAGCTCTTGCCCTCCCCCTCAACCCATTGTGGCAGGAACAAATGAAACAATGGATGTAAGCATCATTTGGAAAGACAGGAAAGCACCTAGGGAAGAAAAGCAATCACCTCTGATTGCCTGTGAAAAAGTTCCAAGGAATACTGAGCATGGGTTGTTCAGGGAACCAGATTTCCAGACCCTTAATTTTCATATACATACTTTTCTGGTTTTATTTACCTAAGAACACCTCTGAGTTTCCATTTGTTCTCTCCCTTTATTGTTTTAAAAAAGCAAAAAGGCATACTCCTCATTCACCTGTGATCTGACTATGGTAATATTGCTATGAGGTGTGCAAACCTCAGGAAGAATGGAAAAAAATAAGAGGAAGAGTTCTTTATTGCTTAGCCAAGATTCCATTAACTCCTGAGCTCTCATGTTTTCCCATCTTATGCAATTTATGTTAAGGAAGAAGATAGTCTAGAAAATAGTATTTTGACATATATTAGGATGTTCTGAATATAGACATATGGTAACCATTATGGTAAGAGTCAAGATATTTTCCGTCTTAAAGGAGAGTACAATGACAGTAAAGCAAAGAGAACATCAGCTAGAAACACTGAATGCCAGAGGAAAAAAGAACGCGGCTTTTTCGAATATATTTAAATATAAGCAATACTTTTCAACCACCTTCAGTGCTAATCCTAGGTCAGGTCTCCAGCTCAAAGGAAGAGTACCAAAGTACAGTCCAGGCATATAGGTTGGGCTGTACTGGCGCATTTAAATATAACTGCAAGGTTTGCCAAGACTTTCACAATTCTCAAGATATATCAAATAATATGCACAGATACCAGTTTTAGGTGACTTATTTGTATGCAGTATATGTGATTCAATAAGGTAATTGAAAATCCATCTTATGAAATGATATGAAGTCATCCAATGATAGCTATTGCTCACTTTAATTTACCATATGAAATATTTAATATTTTCTACTTCCTATTAACAGAAATAATATTATCCTAGTTTCTGGACTGATTAATTTTTAGCAGAATATGCCTTTCTCTTTCATTAAATACATATGAAAAGTTAGAACATAGTTCCTCTCATTAGGAGATGCGCTTCTAATTACATTTAACTTTATGTTTAAAAAATGATGAAAATTGGTAACATTTGAAAGCAATTTTGATCAGTTGTATGATAATTCAATCCAGAAGCAATATTTTAAGGCATGGGGAGCCTTAAGGTCACAAGAATAAAACATTTTTTTAAATGTATTACAAATACATATGTAATATATTTTAATGTGTGATAGGATGATCAATAAAATATCTTCGAATTTTAAAAGTATATTAAATTATGTTAAAGGTTCATGGAGGAAGTAGAAAAGAAATATAAATTCAAGGAGAAAAAGGGAAAATGTAAAATTTCTCAACAGTAAAGAAGAACCTGTTCATATATTTTAAATGGGATGGTGATGAGCATGAAATCTTTATGAGCTCCAGATTCTCTTTAATATTTTAAGATTGGTAGTGGTATGTTTATATGTCAATATTTGCAGTAAAATGAAAATTATATCCCTTGCAATCACTTAAACTTATCATGAAAACTTTTACCTATGAACTTAAAGATATGTGACAGGTATATTGTTTTTCGAGATTCTTTTTTGTGACATGCATGCAAACAAAAATTTGAAGACCACGGAACTATGGGAAGGCCACAGTTGCACAGACAGGAGTTGCTATCTTCTCCTTCCTGGCCCCACCCTCTCTGCCTGTGTCTGCCTGAGCAGCCTCCAACCAACCTGCACACAGAAATGCTCTTTTCTCTTTAGTCAACTCCCTGTTAAAAAAAAATAATAAAAAACACATAGCACATCAGTTAGCTACTGCCACAATTATACTGCATAAAAAAACAACCAGAAAACCTCAGTGGCAGACAACGAAAAGTACTTACTCCAGGTCATGAGTCCTTGGGTTGGTTGGGCAGTTCTGTTAATCTTGCCTAGGCTCTGTTGACCTCTGCTGGGCTCTCTCGTGCATTGGTAGTCACTGGGATAGCTTGTCTCTGCTCTACATAATTTCTCATGCTCCAGGAGGCCAGTTTGTGCTTATTATGATGGCAGCTGAGCAGGCTTCTGAGAGAGAAAAGCATGCAAAGCCGCTTGAAGGCCTCGCTCAGCACTGGCATTCCATCACTGGCATCTTCCTACATCCTGTTGGCCAAAGCAAGTCACAAGGTCTCCCACATCCAAGAAGTGAGGCAGTAGTCTCCACCGCTTAATAGGAGGAGCTACAAAGTCACATTGGAAAGGGTCACGGATATGGGAAAATACAGAGAATTGGGCCCATGTTTGCAATGAATCTATCACAAACAGTAATAGCTACTATGACTTAGGTCTTTGTAATGAGCCAGACACTGTGATTAGAAACTTTAAATGTGTTAATGCTTTTGTTCCTCAAAAAAGGTAGAGAATCTATGTATATCCTGTTGTTTTTTTATTTCTGCTCCTCCTTTTCTCTCACAAGTACCCTGAAAGCCACATTCTTTCCTTTAATGGGACTGAAACAAAGACTTGAGGAAGCTGTAGGCCACAGTAACCAAAAGGAAAATTAGGATGGCAGAGCAAAGTTTCTGCTTCCTCAAATCAAGTAAGGCTGGAACTGGTGGGCAGGAGAAGAGAAGGCACACAGGAGGAAGATGCAGAAGGACAGTGAATGCTCAGAGTGAGGGGAGAGAAAGCTCTCCTGTCTTTAGGATGGGGAATGGAGGGATGGGGGCATACCCACTCCCCTCAAGGGTACATCCCATTTCTGTTTTATTTAGCCAATACGAAGCCTGTATTGATGCTTTGCTCACATCTAAATGACTCCTTCTACTCCTAAGTCCAAATACTCATTGAAGGGAGTGTGATGGTTTGAGTCTGCTGAAGAAATAGGCAGCCTTGTCATGACACTTCTTTCCTGAGGGACCTCCAGGACTCCTCATTACTTGTGTAGGGCTGAGACTCTGGACAGGGAGTGCTGAAAGGCTAAATCTCCATGGCCTTTGGTCTCTGCCTCCACAGAGATTCCTCTGTGAGAAGATGCCAATCAAAGAGGGTGAGGCTTCCTCACAACCATGGGGAGGTTACCTGATTCAGGAAGAAGGAGCAATTAAACATTAATTTGAAGATTGCTTTTTTTGAGGTAGGCCAGTCTCGCTGACAAACCATCATCTACCTGGAGACAAAGGAGGTGTTGGTGAGTTGGTGACACGGGTGTAATCTGAGCCCAAACAGTTTATTTCACTGGCTCTCTGCATTGCGTTTTTGAGACCTTCAAAGTCTCAGTATTATCCTGTTAGTCTCACATTGTCTCGGCCTCTGTGGTATGTAAATAAAGTCCGCATAGGGAATTCTGAAAGTTGAGGGTGTTGTAAGAGTCTTGGTTCTCCCAGCAACAGATCTTGAGATCAGGATTCTAATGCAGGGGGTTTACTTGGGAGATGATCCTAGGAAACACTAGAGGAGAGTGGGGAAATGGTGCGCGGAAGGGAGGTAAGCCAACACAAGGTGCATTTTTAAGGCTCTTACTACTGTGGGAAACTGGGGTTTAATCTCTCTGGGGAACTCTGGATACCAGTGTGGAACACATGCCTCAGAGTTATTCCACTCAAGAGATGATGGAGCTGCCAGATTTATCCACCACCTCCCATTGGTGCAATAGGGCACCAGTTGTGGGCACTCTTGTGGCATAGCTGGCTCTACTGGCCAGTAGAAGCCTTTAGACAAAAAGACATCAGGGCTAGCCATTGAAAAAGGGCTGACATGAGTGGAAATGATAAGAAGTGAGGGGATGTGGGTAAGGCATGTTCCACAGAAGGCTTCTGTGATTCACTCCCTGGAAGTTACAGGAAGGTACCTTGGTTAAGCTGCAGGGGTGTCAACATCTATAGGAACAGGAGCGTCCAGGAGAGGAAAATCCATCCCAACACCTAGAGAATGGTGTCCTCACTGTATAGGCAGACATACAAGGTCCAGCCCAACTGGATCTTATTGTGTCCCACCATGTTCCTTTTGGCTTATTCTCCGCAGTCTCCTTGTTGACCACAGTCTTACACAGACTCTACCTCCACTATGCTTTGTTTGTCTGATTGTCCCCCTTCCCTCTCCTCTTTGCCTTGCCTGGCTCCACCCAATCCCTGAAGCTTCAGGTCAGGTCCCACCTTTTTTCTCAGGTCTTTTTTCATTACCTATCCTTCAGGCCATGGACTTGTCCAAACCCCTTGTGCCTTTTTGTCATTGCTTTTCCTTTGTCATATTGTTTACTGCATTGTGTTTTCATATGACTGCATGTCTGTGGGTCTAGTTTCCTCCATTTGATAACATATTATATGAATTTGTACATCTTTTTCATTGTGCCTCGATGGTCAGCACAAGGCTATGTGTATAATAGATGCTTTGAAATAGATGCTTTTCCAATTTTGGATGGTGTATTAAGCAAGATATTGGCTTGGCTACCAAGAGAGGCCAAAAATAGCAGTGGTTTAAAGAAAGTAGATGTTTTAATTCTCTATTATTAAGGATAAGCAAGTTTTATAATTACAAATGTCTTTGTTTTAGCTGGTGGGTGGTCCAGGGCAGCTCTCCCACATGAAGGTAACCATGGAGCCAAGGTTCTTTTATTGTTGTCTCATCAAGCTGTTGGTTTTGTCAGCATGGTCAAACTGACTTGCTTCTGAGATTGTGGCATCTGACGTTTGGACAGTGGGAAAGAAAGAGTGAAGAGCAAGCAGCTTCCTTTTTTAAGAATGTGATCTGGAAGTTAGTTAGACAAATCATTTCTCAACTAGAATCTGGTCAAATGGCCATACTTAGCTCGAGGGAGCCTGGGAAATGCTATGTCTAGCTTTGTGGCTAAAATTTGGGATGACTGTTCTGAAAGGAAGAATTGAAGAGTGGATGTTGAGAGACAGCCCTCTGACACAGAGGGCTTACAAATCTAGCTTTGCTTTAAATAACATATGCCATTGCAGCAGATCTGAATAGTTAAAATATTAACACATCCCATTTACTTATTCCTATATTTCTCACAAACGCAATTAGTAATTTCATTATTCTCAGATACAACGTGTAGAGGAATAATATTTGAAATTTTAATGGAAGTATCTTCATTCTTGCTAATTCATTTTAATCTACAGTCTTTCCTCCACGAAAATTAGACCATGAGGTGGGGGCTTATCTCCTCAGGAGTGAACTGAAATGTGGAGATAGAAATGAGCCAGTGCTTAGCTTTGAGTTTTGAAACAGACTTTTGACGCACATGGCAGATGCAGTAACTCTGAGAGATAAGACTTTTAAAGTTCTAGAGTGCTTGAATACCAGAAGCCCAAAGTATATGCCCTAACCAATAATTTTTGAAGGAGTACATGATGATAAAAGAAATTGTTTTCTACCCAAAATGAAACATGAACTGTAGAAGGGGTGACGAGGAGAGATAGCTAGAGAGGGGCAATAGAGGAAAGTATTGGGGTAGGCTCTGAGCAGAGGTTCTGTTTCTTTCCCCACCCTAGGCAGACTCTTTGTTTGGGGAGGACTCAGAGATAGGGTCATCAGACTGGGTGGTGGAGCCAGACCACCTGGTTTGAATCCCAGTTTCACCATTTCTTAGTCTTGTGAATTGGGCAATTTTTCTCTGTGTTTGAATTTCCTATTCTTTAAGATGGAGATAGTAACAATAATAATAACATCTGCTTTACGTTGTTATTATGTGAGGGTTCAATGAGTTAGTACATGTAAAACACTTAGAGCCTGGTACATAATAATCACCTAATAAATTTATTGTTATTATTAATACCTGAGAGAAGAGGGATCTGTGTAACATTTCACTTTGTCGCTAATTTTAAACATCTCTAATATCTAACATTTCTTCCACATTTTTTTCAGTTACATATGATTCAGACTTTTTACATTTGGGAGTTTAAAATTTTATTAAGAAATACTACTCAATGCTCTTTAATTATACAAAGCAGCACTGAGAATGAAGAAATTCTTACAAACCCTGAGTATATTGCATGAGATCCAAAATCTGTAAATCATGTTTGATGATATGCTTTGTAGAAATTCTAGATATAATTTCAAAAAGATCAAGTGAATTAACATTCAAAGATGAACTCGATTATTATAAGCAGTCACAGCATCCCTGTTACCTGCCATTAACAATATTTACAGGTAGAATACACATGCTATTCATCCATCTGTGGATACCTGCAGGTTTATTGGACTGAAAGAGTGTGAGGCAACTATATCCCGATAAAACTTGGAGAAACCACACATGGAGGAGAAGATTTCCACAAGCATAGAGCTAATGCAGACAATTTGAAAAGGATTGACTTCATGCTGTCATGAAATTACAATTGCAATTGACTCTGGGGGAACACTTGAGTGGACCTGAGGGAAACGGCTTATGGGATAATCCCGGGGCCTTACGTGGATTGACTAGCCCCTTCTTGGTAGTGATGTCATTCCTTTCCTCTGTGCTACACACATTCATGTGCAAACATAAACACCTCCCACACTCCAACAGGAAGCACAGTTCCTCCAAGTGCAGCTGCTTAGGTTACCATAGCAACCCTTGTAGCCAAGTTCCCAGCTGAACAAGTTTCACAAGACACCAGAATGTTTTCTTGCACTGCTCTCCCAGAATTGGGCTGTGATGGATCCAAGAATGGCCTGCAGTGAGGGCAGTGGGAAAGCCCCCCACCCCCTCCGCAAACACCAGACCGACATCAAGTGTGGCTACAGAGAAGGAAGACTGCCTATAAACTTGGAGTGACTTACCCGGGAAGGGTGAAATAATCATCCAGCCCCTCTCAGTACACTTGGCAAGACTCATGGTTCAAGGAGGTGAGGATGACTCTGTGCAGAACCACGGCTGCTAATACCCAAGTTCTGGCCTGCAAATAGGTGCTCACTCTCAGCCTTGTTGTTGGAGGGCTTGAACTGAACATAAAACCCCCATCTGCTTCTAAAAAACAAAACAAAACAACCTAAACAAGCAACACAAAAAATCTCTAATAAAATTCATGGTCAAAACAGATGAATGTCCCTTATACCTTGTCTCAAGGTTGATTGCCAGTTGCCTGTTACTGATTTAAACCAACAGTCACCCCCTCAATTCCCAGCACATTCATTCTGTGAATTGAACCCTGGGTATGGGGACTTGGCACAGGAACTAGAACAAGGTAAAGGAGTTCACTGTGAGATCATGCATTCCATGGCCTCCTTATACTCAGACCATGCTCAAAATCTATTTAGGCCTCTTTAGGGCTGGCCAATACCATCTAAAAAGCTATAGTCTTGTGATAAGGAAAGCTCTGTAAGCTCCACAAAGTCATTTCCCTCAACAGTATCTTATTTAAACCTAGTAACGAGTTTGCAAGAGTAGGGAAGGTTTTCTTCTATCTGCTTGATGGAGAAACTATACAGACTTTGGGATGAAGCCTTACGGGATGCTCTAATGGACAGAATTTTAGACACTACAGCAAAAAGGAGACTTGTCATGTCTGCATCAAACCATGGAGGCACTTATTTGCCTACTACTCTTCCATCCTTCCTCAGCCTTAATTAAAAACCTAATTTCTCTATTACCATAACAATGAGTGAAACAACAACTGATTTGTTTCGCCAAATTAATTCTCTTTTTGGGAACCTGGGAAAACATTATTTATCAGAGCAGCAGGCAGAGATTTAAAAATGGAAACATTTTTCCAATATGTATGCCAAATTCAGAAAATAAAGGGATGAATATTTCAAGGTTTAAGGCATCTTGGAGATTTGTTCACTGCTATGTCCCCAGCACTTAGGACAACGCTGGCACATGGAAGACCTGTTGAATAGGTGAGTGAAATTAGTATCGCGAAGATCTCACTTTTCATGAGTTTTTGCTGTTGCTTACACAAAGTGCTGTATTTACAAGCCGGAGCAGGAAATTAATTTGTTTTGACATTCCATTATATGTTTCATGTATTATCCCCTATTGGCAATTAAGAAAGAACAGGCTTCCTTTTTCATGTGCAGTCAAAATGAACAAACTCCTCTAAATCATTCTATTTGCCAGTGATGAAATGTTTCCATGTTTCCAAAGAACTAAAAACATATGATATTTCCAATATAGATTCTGAAGTCCCTCTTTTTTCCTGAGGAAACATGACTGTATCATGTGATATAACCTTAGGAATAAACAGGCATGAGATGGTGAACTCACTAAATATTTTTAAACTTAAGGTAAATATTTTGATGGTTTGGAGGACTTCCCCACATACTCATTTTATCCTTTAAAGGATCAAGAAAATTCACCCCAACCTCCAAGTTTTACCCAGAGTGAGAGAGGTGAGAGAGGACTAGATACTTTTAACATCTCATAATTTCATCTTCATTTCTCATTTTTGCATATCTTAAGAGCTATTCTGAGGAATTATTGAATGGAAATGCAATAAAAATATATACCACCAATGAATAAAATTTTGCAACAAGGGAACCGACACCTACTCACTTTCTTTTATTAGTCAAAATTTCCGGAGAAGGAAAGAGTGATGGGGGTGGGGGTGGGGACCAGCTGCAAAGCCTACTTTTCTGTGTGTCATCTCTGATGGATAGATTCAGTAATTCTTATATTTTTGTGACTAGATCTTTCTGAGCTGGAAATTGCTGCAACCAGCTATGTTTGGGCCTTTGCTTCAGGCACTCTTAGGGTGTGATTTAGGAACTATTTTCAGTCCTAATGGGATAATTTAGCACCCGGTCCCCAAAACCACGTGACCTGCAGTTCTATGTTGAAGAATCAGAGACTTTCACAGCTGAGAGTTAAACAAAAACCCCTGAGATTATTTAATCCAGCAGTATCCAAACTTTTTTTTTTTAAGCAGCAAAACCTGTTGTTAAAATGAAAGTTTATCTGCAATTAATAGCAGATAATGTTGGTGTTTCGTCCAGCGCCCATCAAATCCCCTTGCCATGGCTTAGGCGCACTTTTATTTTCAATGGGCAGCACTTGCAGTTGGGCTAGTAGAGCTCACTTTGCTCACACTAGTGGAAAGCTAGAAAGGTCTGGGAATTTACATCCCTCTGGAGTGGCCCTGAGCCAATGATTCATCAGTACAGGAAGATGAGAGCCCAGTTCTCTTGTCTCTGGGTCAGGACAACTGTGAGATGTAACTTACACTCCAGAGCTCCCCATGGGATCAGGCAGAGGCCGCCCAAGAGGGACTTTGCCTTATAAGTCTCCCTGGGAGTATTTCCTTACTAAATGACTAGCACATACAATTCTTCATCTCAGGGTATCTTCTGGAGAGCCCAGCCTGAGACAGAAGCCTGACATGAAAGTGGAATGTGGGAGTGAAGTCTGTAGACCACTATTGTGTCTGACTTTCTTACTTCATCCTTTCTCAATTTCTCACTTTCTCTCTTGATGAGAAAAATCAAGACCAGGGTGGTAGAGGAGACATTGGAGGGGAAAACTTAACATTATAAAGGCTCAGGGTAGAAAGGGCTCTTCCAAGCCCAGAAAAACACTTTATTATTCCAGGAAGTTTGTTCATGACAGCAGGTGCTGCCAACTCTGATGCTGTACCGCTTCTGCCACCCTGGAGGTCAACTGTAGCTTCAGTTGATGGTTCCCGATACCCTGTTTATGCCCTGATGCCTTCTTATCTTGAGCCCCTGCACCTCTCTCCACCTGAAGGCTTTCTTGGTCACAGAAGTAACTTGCCAGCATACAGAGAGAGTAGGAGTTCTGAGAATTAACTCTTCCTAGATTAATCCTTAACCCTGATGGACAAATATCTCAGCCTTTTCCCCTCTTGGTGGCTCAGTTTTAAGGGATATGTTTTATACTGTCTCTCTGAGGATTCCTGGCGAGATTGAATTCCAGGTGCCTGCAGTGGTAACCCGCTCATTAGCCCATGCTTTCTAGACTTCCCTTCCTGCCTCGTTTCCCTACTCTCTCATTATGCTTCCTTGGATAATCTTCCAAACCAAACTACCCTCCCCTGGTCTTTGCTCAGGGTCAACTTTTGGCAGAAGCCAAAGCAAGACCTCGCGTTTGGAGTTGGCACAGTCCAAGACTGAAATCAAGGTCAAGCCCTAGGGACTTTGGCTTGCCCAGTGGGGAGGAGGGAGCCTGGTAATGGGTGTATTCTCAGTAAGCAAGGGCAGAAACCTAACTAGGGACAGGGTAGTCATGATTTTGATCAGAGAAGGTTGTATTTGGTTGACTTCAGAGCAGTAAGGCTAATTCCTGATACCATCAGCTCATGGGCTGGAGTTCCTAACATGCCTCTGCCTGGATCAGGGCTCGCTCTGGAGCTGCTGATGAGATCGTCAGGCCCCATGCTAAGCAGAGCTGTAAAGGCAGGAGAGACAATGGGTGGCACCCATGCACACAAGAATGCAGGCTTTTCAAAAGGGTGGGCAACTGGATGGATAGCTTCTCCCGGATGAGAAGTGGAGGAGCACTGGAGCTAGGGCTGTGGAGTTTGCGATCAAGAGCAGATGATCTAAGGAGGCGTTGTAAAGAGGCAGGGACACCTTCACCTGCTGAATTTGAATTTGGCTTTTTGTCCTTATTGAGGGCAAGTCATCACATTCCTCTATGGGCTCTGGAAACCTTCTTCTGCACAGGTCAATATCAAACTATTTAACAACCAGTGAGACCAATCAAAAGGACCCTTGTGTGATTGGCCAGAAGGCCCTGTAAGTGCGCCTCTGATGGGCACCAGTCCTACTCAAAAGTGCAGTGGGGTCAGTTTCTAAAGTAAGGTCCATTCACAGGTAGCGGAAGAATTTCGGTGGGTAAAGCTTTCTTGGTGCACAAGAAGACACCGTCTCTCTCCTCTGCAAATTATTGGCGTGATTGCAGGAACAAGCTCACATTATCTGGCTTTGTTGCCCTCTCTTTGAATCTCCACACTCAGACCCAGGAGAATGGATCATGGGAGAAGGGAGGAGGAGGTTCTAACTGGGAACCTTCAGTGTTCCCATGTGCAAACTGTGCGATCCAGTTTCCTTAAATTTCTCCGTTTTCTCATTTGACGTGTGTGTGTCTGTATGTGTGTGTGTGTGTGTGTGTGTGTGTGTACACATCAGAGTCAAGACTAGGGCAAATGTCTAGATTGCAAAATTTAATTAAGCACTCCTTCTTAGATTTGCACAGACCTGGGAATGATTTGCACCCTAGATTCTCAGCTTGTCTTTCCCTAGTCCTGGCCCTGGGGTGCGTGCGTGCGTGCGTGCGTGTGTGTGTGTGTGTGAGAGAGAAAGAGAGAGAGAGAAAGAGAGAGAGAGAAAGAAAATGAGACAGAGAGAGTAATGGTGATGGGGCCTTCCTACTCTAACAAGAATACTTATTGCTATCATTTGTGGAGCATTTACTATGGGTCTGACACTGTCTGAAGTGTTTTCTTACATTATTTCCCTTAGGCCTCACAACAACCTTATTTGGTGGATATTATTCCTGTTTAACAGATATGAAAACTAAGGCTCAGCTAGAAAGAGATCTATTTGCTGCCAGATTCTGAGCACACTTAGCCTCCAAAGCACACAGACCCATCGCACTTTGTTTCCACAAACCTCTACGGGTCTTACCCATCTGCCTCTCTTTAAGGAGAAGCAGAATGCCAAATTATAAACTAACATAACAGATCAATAAAGAGTGGATGATTTTATTTCAAAAGTATTCTCCAGTTTATGGAGCAATTCCTATAAGAAGGAGTTTTCCTTGTGAACTGAATTCAGAATCTGATGTGCAGTTCTGTTTCCATGGGACTTTATTTCTATCTCCCCTATCACTTATTTAAAGCAATGAGAATGATTTTTATATATGGACCTGTTTTGAGAAGTGTAGAATTTTTCACCATTTCTCCTCAAGTCTTCAAGCCTTCCTTCCATGCCTTGGTTATAATCCCCATTTCACAGATGAGAGAAAGAGAGGCACAGAGAAAGGAAAGACTCAGACCAGTGAACGGGGGCAAATCTGGACCTAGAACACACAGACCCTACACACCTGCCTGAGCATCCATGGACTCTTCCTGGCTGCCTTTCCTAACCTAAGCCTTGAGGAAAAAGAAATTTCATGTGAAAAAGTTCCTGGAAAGTCTGCATGGTCAGCATGGAGAAGCTGCCTGTTTCTCTTAAACTCCTCAAGGAGTGATTTTTCTAGTGCTCAAAGGGCATTTGTTTCCAGCTCAGCTTCACACAGGCTTCCACCTATTCGCATGTCCAGAAAGCTATGAAAAAAGTCTGGGATGAAGCATGATTTTAGGCAGCTCATTGGTGCTTTCCATGCCAATCTGCCGGAGAAAGCAAGCCTTTAGGGGGCAACTGTGAGTCACCCAGGAATCTTGATGTATCTGTGCCTAGGAAAATTACGGAGCTCCAACTGGTGCCTGAAATTCTCATGTGGCTTTGAGAGCTGCTCCCCATGATTGCACATGTGGTTATGGCTTTCCTCTATGGGCTGGTTTATGTTCTCACTGGTGTCTTGTACTCCAGGCAGCCATTGCTTTAGCCAGTGCTAAAAGAGCATGAGCTGCTTAGTACAAATTCTGCCTCTAACAAGCACACACCTTGCTCACAAAGGCTTGGGAGCACCCTCATTGAATAAAAAACTAGTTTTCAGTAGGGACAAATGTTGTAAACAATTGCACCTTCTCTCCTGTGAAATCTGTCTGCCCAAGCACCAGATAGGCCAAAGTAGGTGTCATTATTATTCTTACATAAGCTTTGTGATCAGCTGCAAATCAGGGACACTCCACTGATTGGTAGACTGTGACTTTCATTAAGGCTTAATGTAATAAATGGCCATCTGTGGAAAGTCTTGGTATTTCATAGGATTACTCACAAAGACATGCTCCACAGACTTTATGTATTCTTATTTTGTGTCTATTTTTATATACTCAGCCTCATTCCACAGTGGAATTGAGTTAACATACAAAAGAAACACATACAATAAAATTGTACAATATAGCTTAGAGTTAAAAGTTCAGGTCTAAAGAAAATAAGCAATCACCTCTTTTGCTTTTTCTCTTTCTTTCCTATTTTTGGGTCTCTAAAAGTGAACTTAATTTTTTTTTTTTTTTGGACAATCAGGGTATAAATAAAATAGGCAGAAAGGCCAACAGGACCTGATAATAAGAAGTCAGGAATAGGAAGGAAAGAAATTCAAATACACAGGCTATCAGTGTCTCCATGTAAGTGCTGGAATCTTGCCTCAGTTCTGGCTCTGAACTTTATAACAGCCCAAGTAGAAAGGGAAAAAGAGTCAGTCATACATTTCTTATTATCAGAGAGAACATAATGTATTTCTGGTTTTTAGGAGGGTAAAGATTTTGGTACTTGACTCTAAAAGAAATTTCTTAGGTATAAGATTTCAGAGGTATCATTCACTGCTGGGGTGGGCAGTAGCTTCCCAGAGCAATTCTTTGGAGGCCAATGGAGGATAAGGAGTGGGAACTGGGGACGAGATCAGCTCTCTGGAGACTGGTTTCATTCAAAGATGTCAGAAGCCCTGGGAAAATTCCAGCTTGCTTCCATAAATGTCTCTTGTTCTGGGGGGCCCTGGGTGGAGGTTGGGCAGCTCCAACTGGCTGTTGAAGGCTGTGTTCTCTGAGAAGGGCCTGGAGGGCAGGGTCATGCTTACGCATAAGAGTGGAGTTTCAGAAATGGAGGAGCATTCTGGACCAGCATGGGCTGCTGTTTTCGTGTCCAAAACCAGAAATACCACAGGTACAAAAAAGAAGTGTCTGGATTTCAGGAACCGACACAGACGGTAGGAGAAAACCCTAGGACAGTGAAGGTGGTAGGGTCCCCGCGTGGGGTAACAGTGGCAGGGCTGGGACCACGGGTGGCTTTCCAGCAGTGCCCTTTTTCTCCCACATTTCCTGGGTGGAGGACTGCCCACTGGGTCCCTCTCCCACAGGGCAGGAAGGAATCCTGCCAGAGAGAGATTCTAGAGTGACAGCAAAGCAGTGGACTGTAACATGACAGGTGGTTTAGCCTGTCTTACTCCCTCAACCCAGCCCTGAGAGTCATCCATTTCGGCAGAAGGTGGTCCACTCCGGGTGGTAAGCCTGCCTGAGGGTTGAGCCCAGAGTGTGTTCTACAGACTCTACCCTGAAGAGGTGCCCTGGAGGAGCATTGGTGAGTGTTCTCCATTCCCAGCCAGGTGGCAGTCCTAGCTGTCAGCTGACAATCCCAAAGTGGGCAGGGTAGGTGCTCTCAGGGCGACATCTGAGAGGAGTGTGTGTGCTATTAAGACACCCAACAAAAGGAGCAACTTGTGCAGGAGGAGCAGAAATAATGGAACAAATAGAATAATAATTTTAAAAAAAATCATAAATATCCTCAGGGAGATCAGGAAGTAGGAATAAGCAGTTAAAAGAAAACTATGCCAGTCATGGTGGTTCACGCCTGTAATCTCAGCACTTTGGGAGGCTGAGACGGGCGGATCACGAGGTCAGGAGATTGAGACCATCCTGGCTAACACAGTGGACCCTCGTCTCTACTAAAAATACAAAAAATTAGCCTGGTGTGGTGGTGGGCACCTGTAGTCCCAGCTACTTGGGAGGCTGAGGTAGGAGAATGGCGTGAACCTGGGAGGCAGAGCTTGCAGTGAGCCGAGCTGGGGCCACTACACTCCAGCCTGGGCGACAAAGTGAGACGCTGTCTTAAAAAAAACAAAACAAAACAAAACAAAAAAACTAATTGGAGGTAATAGAGACAAAAGTAGAATTGTTAAAATAGAGCACTCAATGGATGGGTTGAAGAACATAGGATATTTGCAGCAGCACAAATTGGTGAGACAGACATGTAAGTCATTCATCTTACAGAAGGTATCACAAAGGCATGGAGATGGGAAAAGATGAGAGAAAACAATATGGAGTTTAGAATTAGAAGTGTTGACTTTTTTTTTTTTTCCTAAGCAAGAGGGAAATGAGTCTATGGAGGGAAGAGAATACATATTTGAGGAATTAATGACTGGGGATTTTCCAGATTTAATGACATAATTGAGGCCTCTGATTAGATGGGTGGATGTTGCACCAATTAGGAGAGAATTACACACACACACCCTTAGACGTATTGTATTGACATTTAAACACATCAAAGACAGAGAAGTTTCCAGAGACAGAATGCAGATCCATGCAAAAGAGTTCATTTAAAATAGATATTAAACTTCTCAATGGCCACCTGGAAAGCAGGAAGACAATGGAGTGATCTCTCCAGTGTGGAAGGAAAATATCAGCACATCTAGAATATATACATTTATACATATATATGTATATATTCTAGACGTGTGTATATATATCTAGATATATGTAGATGTATATATATAGATGTGTATATATATCCAGATGTGTATATATAGATGTATCTCTCTTTCTATATATAAACCATATATATATACCTAAATGGTCATTTAAATGTGGATAGAAAAAAAGGCATTCCCAGAGATAGAAAGTCACAGACACATACTATGTAAAGTGCCTTCCTGAAAAAACCTGAGAAGGTATCTCCAGGAGGAAGCAAGGAGATGGGGGAGGAGTAAAGGTGAAGAAATAATCCAGTACAGTTTATGACTGCCTAGATAAGTAATGACCTAAGCACAGGTCCATAATATTGTGGACCTAAAATGCCAGACCACACCATTTGCAGGGGTGTTGGTGTGGGCTGGAGAAGGGGGAGAGTGGGAGAGATCAGAGGGAAGTGGGAGAAAGTTAAGTTGCTGTCTTATTCCAATGGAAGACATACATATGGACATGTATGTCCATGGAGTGCTCATGAATTGCAGCCTCAGGCACCAACTATTATGGACTGCTTGTGTCTCCTCCGAATTCATATGTTGACATCCTAACCCCCGATGTAATGGTTTTAGGAGGCTCAGCTGTTGGGGCTATTAAGTCATGAAGGTAGAGCCCTTAGGAATAAAATTAGTTCCCTTTTTCCCAGAAAAGACATGAGAGCTTGCTCTCCCTCTCTGCTCTCTGCCATGACAATGTACAATGAGAAGATGGCCTTTTGCAAACCAAGAAGTAGGTCAGACACCAGATCTGCTGACACCTTGGTCTTGGACTTCCTAGCCTCAAAAACTGTGAGAAATAAATGGTTGTTGTTTAATCCACCCAGTCTATAGTAATTTGTTAGAGCAGCCCAAACGGGCTAAGACACCAGCCATAACAAGCATCATTACTCTCTTCCTCCTCCTCAACAACAATGGCTGTGAATCATGCTTCTTAAGGAAGACTCCAGGACAAATCCATGGATTACCCGGAACTGGGGCTGGGAAAGTCTCTTTTGTGACTGATTAGATTACGACGCTCTTATTAGGTGAGGGCGGGTCACTCCCTGCCTATCCTTGTTTGCAGCCATTCCCAGGAAGCTTAGAGCTTAGCTGTCTGGCTGAATGCAGTCCCTCAGCTTGGCTTCATTATTCAAGGGTCATTTTTTCTCTCCATCCTCACTCCATCCTTACTCCCTCTCTGCCCAGCCCTTCTCTTCTACTTATTCCTGGACTTCATTTGTAAAAGTTGTTTTTTGACACACTCTTGAAGACTGTTTATATGAGGCAGGGCTATGTTGGAATCTGTGTCTGTAATAAAGTGGTTAGAGACTGGGTTCTGGAATCTCACAGGTATTGGCTGTGTGATCTCAGACAAGTTCGCCCCCTTCTCAGTGCTCCAGTTTCTGTGTCTGTAAAAGGAGGATGCAAATAAGCCTCATATCAGGGGG
Source organism: Mandrillus leucophaeus (assembly GCF_000951045.1). Taxonomy (NCBI): domain Eukaryota; kingdom Metazoa; phylum Chordata; class Mammalia; order Primates; family Cercopithecidae; genus Mandrillus; species Mandrillus leucophaeus. The sequence goes on along the minus strand of NW_012102754.1, from coordinate 2,435,439 downwards.
TCGTTGCGGGACCGAGATCATGCCAGGAAAGGGCTTGGCATAGTGCCTGGAACACGTTAGGTGCCCAATAAATGTTCATTCAGGGGCCAATACCATATCCTTTTTCTGTCTTGTCTTTTGTTTTTCCCTGGGATGACAAAACAATTTTAAAATATGCACCAGTGACCATATAGAAGTCTTGCTGTTGGGTCTTTCTCTGCAAGATGGAAAGTCATCTTCTCCATATCATAGAGAAAAAAAATACACATATACACATATATGTATGTGTGTGTGGTTGCGTATATACACACACATATACACATACATTTTACATATGTGTGTCTGTGTATATAGAAAGAGGGAGAGCTGGGGAGAAAGAGACAGAGCTGAGAGCTTGTGATAGTTGGCTGAAGTTGATACTTTGGCTTAGAGCCATCCACACATTCAGTTTGCAATTAAAATTGTTGCCACACATGAACCCACTAGATAGCATCTCGTTTTCCCAGCAAGGGCATCTTATTTTCATGCTAGTGGGTGCTTTATAAGGGACATCCTTTCCAGTCCCCCAAGCCTGTCCACCTCTCACTAACGTGATGCTGACTTTAGGCCACCTTCCCTGCTTCTCAAAGCATCCCCTTTATCATTCTATGATGAGGAATAACTTTGAACTTTGAAAAAGGAACATTAAACAACCTGTTTTAACTTCCTTCTGGCTTCACAGGGCTGTAGTCCCCATCCGTTGTGGTCCCCACCCCCGCCACTGCTGGACGTGGACCTCCTGGCAGGACCCAGATCTGGCCCTGCTTCTGAGGCTCACAGTCCCCACCACACACCACCTCCTCTCCAACCTCTAGGGGCATGAAAGCTGGTCCTAGGCTGGCCAAATGTGAGCACTGAGGCCCTTTGGAGAAGCTCCCATTGTGGTAGGGGCAGCAGAGATGAATAGAGATGCAAGCTAAAAGGTGAGAGGGGAGGCACATGAGGCTTTGAAGGCAAAGGACTGCCTGCCCAGCAAATGTTCCCTCTCCACCTGCCAAGTGGAATTTGCTTAAACATATGGAGGCTACATTTGGCTGCACAGCAGGCTTCCTGGCCAGAAACTCCTGGAGAGGGGAGCCAGACTTGCCTCCAAATTGTACCAGTGTGGCGACTGCCTCTCTGCTTGAATGTGCTGCAGGCATTTCACGACCCAACATGTGCAAACCTGAGCTGCTCCCTCCTCTCATCCTCCCCAGCCTTGCAGATGCTTCCCAGAACAGCTGATGGTTAGCTCCTCTGGGCGCAGGGTCTAACTGGAGCAGGAATCCAGCTGTTCTTGAGAGAAGTACCATAACCAGACTGTTCGTTGTGATTTCAGGGAAGCCAGGTATTATATTCCAACACCCAGAACAGTGCCTAGCAGGTAGCAGGGGCTCCATAATATAAGTTGAGTGAATGGGGAGGGCTTTACAGAAAGCAGGATCTCTCTTATGTTCTCAGCAAGTCTCTTCTGGGTAGAGGCCTGAGGTAATTAATGTTTGCATTTCCCTGGCAATGATGGCTGGGGTTCTCCCCTCTCCTAGCTACTGTGAGGGGCTGAAATGACTCATAGCAGCCCCCTTTTTCTAGAGAATTACCCTTGGGCCACCTCACCCAGGAGGTATGCACACCGTCATCTACGGCAGCCCACAGAGACCAACTTACTGATATTAAAGGGCTACAAAGCCCTTAATTGACTCTGTGGTGGGATTTATGTTCCAAAGACCCCTTAGGCTCAAGCCACGGCTAGATTTATTGAGACCAGATGTGTTTGGCCCCTTCCCTTTCTGTCCTGCTTCTCTCCTTCCTGTGCACCTGAATCCCCCTCTCTATCTCTGCTTCCAGCAAAACCCACTGGAGACATCCCCCCAGGAGACTCCTGCTCTTACTCTGAGCTCAGAACTACTGAATTGGGAAGGGACTTTAGAGACCAAACTCCTTTAGTTGGAATGCAAGGAAACTGAGGCCCATGGCTGGGGAAAGGCATGTGGCTGGCTAGGAGTACAGCCCGTGCTGTGTTTAGTCTGGCAACTGCTCAAGAGCTCAGGGCATGAGAGTTCCCACTCTAGCCCATAAACTTATATGCTGTGGTGCTTGGGGGAATTCCCTCACTCCCTGATCTGGCCTCATCCTCTTCCTCACCCCTCAGGGTTGCCAGGGCTGGGAAGTTCCATCCTCTGTACCAAGACAGCTAGAGGGACTCTGTTCACAGCAAGGAGACACTGTCTCTGTCCTGCCTCTGCCTGCAGGAAGGATCCTGTCCCCCTGACAAGGCTGTTGATGTTTCTTTGACGACCTTGAGGAAGAGGTCAGGTCCACCCCTGGGTGACTGCCCTGGTGCTCCACGCTTGGGAATAGGGCACATCTTGGAGCATGCTACCTTTCTTTTTTTCATTATTAACATTGAAATTCTAAGTATTTCTGTTTATAATTATGTCCACAGTGGACTCCTTTCAAGTGTGATCCTTTTGGTGGCTGATATGGTTTGGCTGTGTCCCCACTCAAATCTTATTTTGAATTGTAGTTCCCTTACTCCCCACATGTCATGAGAGGAATCCAGTGGGAGGCAGTTGACTCATAAGGGTGATTACTCCCATGCTGCTGTTCTTGTGATAGTGAGTAAGTTCTCAAGAGATCTGATAGTTTTTTTTTGTTTTTTTTGTTTTTTTTTTTGACGGAGTCTCACTCTGTCGCCCAGTCTGGAGTGCAGTGGCATGGTCTTGGCTCACTGCAAGTTCCGCCTCCTCAGTTCATGCCATTCTCCTGCCTCAGCCTCCCAAATAGCCAGGTCTATAGGCGCCCACCACCATGCCTGGCTATTTTTTAATATTTTTGGTAAAGACGGGGTTTCACCGTGTTAGCCAGAATGGTCTCAATCTCCTGACCTCGTGATCCGCCCACCTCAGCCTCCCAAAGTGCTGGGATTACAGGTATGAGCCACCACACCTGGCCAAGATCTGATGGTTTTACAAGGGGCTTTTCCACCTTTTGCTTGGCACTTCTCCTTGCTGCCATCATGTGAAGAAGGATGTGTTTGCTTCCCCTTCTACCATGATTTTAAGTTTCCTGAGGCTTCTTCAGCCATGCTCAACTGTGAGTCCATTAAACCTCCTTACTTTATAAATTACCGAGTCTCAGGTATGTCCTTATTAGCAGTGTGAGAATGAACTAATACAGTGGCCCTGACTGACTGAGATGCTGTGGGCCCAGAAAGTTTTTAGGGAAGAACCTAAAGGAGGCTGATACGGGTTATGTTATGGCCCCAACAAAAGATATATGGAATTTGTAACCTTGGTACCTCTAAATGTGACCATATTTGGAACTAGGATCTTTGTAGGATGTAATTAAGATGTAAATTAGGATGAGGTCCTACTAGAGTGGGGCAGGTCCTTAATTCAACATGACTAGGGTCCTTATAAAAGAGGAGAAGAGAGACATGCAGGGAGAGAGCCCCATGTGACAAGAGAGGCAGAGGCTGGAATGACACAGCTGCAAAGTATAGAGGTGCCAAGCATTGGCCGCCACCACCAGAAGCTAGGAAAGGATTCTACCCAGTGTCTCAGAGGGAGCACAGCCCAGCTGACATCTTGATCTCAGGCTTTGAGCCCACAGAACAGTGAGAAAATTGATGGCTTTGACATATTTAATTTGTGGTACTTTGTTACAGCTGCCCTAGGAAATTAATAAAGGGTTGTTTCTGGAACCCCAGGTTACCACATACTCTATTATCTTTTGGGGAGTGGAGCACCTGAATGGGAACCAGTAGGAGAACACCAGTTAGCCTTTGGTTCTACTTTGGACTCATAGCACCCATGGGGAAGTCACAGTTTTCAGAACAAGAACCCAAGAATGAATGTTCTTGCTTCTCTCCATGGAAATGTTCTTGGGGATTGTTGTGAGGGAAAGGGGCTGTGGAGCAGAGCAGGGAGGAGAGTGCTGCCTGCGAATCAAGTTGTCTGAGTTCTAATACAGGTTCTGCTACCAATAGCCAGGGCCTTTGGGTGAAACCTTTCATTCCCTAAACTGTTCTCAGTTGTAAAATGGGGAGTTGGGTCAAACATGTCCATATGACTTGCTTTCTCTGGGACACCAGTGAGTTTGGTGATGGACTCTGAACCTGGTATCATAACATTTCCAAGCCCCACATTTTCCAGTTTGTCTTAAAGGACTTCTCCTGCCCTGCTCATCTTCTTGGGACCTATAGGTGAGAAAAGACAAATGGTTCCCAAGAAGTTTTGAGTTCAGATTCTGAGTAGCCAGTGTTTCCCTCCCTACACTCAGTTCTGCTCTAAACTTCAGCTCCTTTCATAACCAGCCTCTCCACCTGCATTTGTGCCTCAATGGAAGGTTCCCATGAGGATCCTAAAAGGATTTCAGCCCTTCATTTTTAACTTTCCTGTCTTTTTAAGCCTGGTGAAGCTGTTGGTTTATCAAGCTGTTCCATGAGTTCTATATAAAGATCTGTAGAAAAACTGTCCCTATCATGCTTATTAAAATGTTTTTAACCAAAAGACATAGAATGGCTGAATTGATTGAAAAATAGATCTATTGATCTGTTGCCTACAAAAACACACTTCGCCTATAAAGACACACTTAGACTGAAAATAAAGGGGTGGAAAAAGATATTCCATGCCAATAGAAACCAAAAAAGGGCAGGAGTAGCTATACTCACATCAGACAAAACAGATTTCAAGACAAAAATCATAGGAAGAGCCAAAAAACATCTCTATATAATGATAAAGGGGCCCATTCAGAAAGAGGAAATAGCAATTGTAAATATATATACACCCAACACTGGAGCACTCAGATATATAAAACAAATGTCATTAGAGCTAAAGAGAGAGATTGACTCCAATACAATAAGAACTGAAGACTTCAACACCCCATTTTCAGCATTGGACAGATCATCCAGATAGAAAATTGATAAAGAAACATCAGACTTAATCTGCACCATAGAACATCTTCTATAGTGCAGATAATATGTTACAGAACATATTAAATGATAGTGGAATACACATCTTTTCCTCAGCACATGGATCATTCTCAAGGGCAGATCATGTGTTAGGTCACAAAACAAGTCTTAAAACATTTTAAAAAATTGAAATAATATCAAGTATCTTCCTGATAATAATGGAATAAAATGAGAAATAAAATGCAAGAGAAATTTTTGAAACTACATAAATACATGGAAATTAAACAATATACTCCTGAATGATCAGTGGGTCAATGAAGCAATTAAGAAGGAAACTGAAAAATTTCTCAAAGCAGATAATAAAGGAAACACAATATACCAAAAGCCTATAAGATACAGCAAAAGCAGTACTGAGAGGGAAGTTTATAGCTATGTGCCTACATCAAAAAAGAAGAAAAACTTCAAATAAACAACCTAATGATGCATTTTAAAGAACTAGGAAAGCAAGAGCAAACCAAACCCCAAACTAGTAGAAGAAAAGAAATATTAAAGATCAGAACAGAAATAAGCGAAATTGAAATGAAGAAAACAGTACAAAAGATTAATGAAACAAAGGTGGATTTTTGGAAAGTCAGGCAAAATTGACAAACCTTTAGCCAGACTATGAGAAAAAGAGAGAAGATACAAATAAATGAAATGAGAGATGAAAAAGGAGGCATTACAACTGATACCATATGATCAACTATATGCCAATAAGTTGGAAAATTTACACCAAATGGACGAATTCCTAGACACATGTAATCTACCAAGATGGAACCATGAAGAAATCCAAAACCTGAACAGTTCAATAACAAGTAAGGAGATTGAAGCCATAATTCAAAATCTCCCAGTAAGAAAAGCCAGTGGCTTCACTGCTGAATTCTACCATTTAGAGAAGAGATAATACCAATCCTACTCAAACGATTCCAACAAATAGAGGGGGAGAGAATGCTTCCAAACTCATTCTTTAAGGCCAGTATTGCCCTAATAGCAAAATCAGACAAACGCACATTAAAAAAACAAAAACAAAAACAAAAACAAAAAAAAAAACAAAACTGTGGGCCAAATATCTCTAATGAATATTGATACAAAAATCCTCAACAAAATACTAGCAAAACGAATTCAATAATACATTAAAAACATCATTCATCATGACCAAGTGAGATTTATCCCTGGGATGTGAGAATGGTATGACATACACAAAGCAGTCAATGTAATACATCACATCAACAGAATGGAAGACAAAAACTATATGATCATGTCAATTAATACTGAAAAAGCATTTGATAAAATTCAATATTGCTTCATGATAAAAACCCTCAAAAAACTGGGTATAGAAGGAACATACCTCAGCATAATAAAAGCCATATATGATAATACAGAGCTAGTATTACACTGAATGGGGAAAAACTGAAAGCTTTTCCTCTAAGATCTGGAACACAACAAAGGATGCCCACTTTCACCACTGTTATTCAACATAGCAATGGAAGCCCTAGCTAGAGCAATTAGACAAGAGAAAGAAATAAAGGGCATCCAAATTGGAAAGGAAGAAGTCAAATTATCCTTGTTTGCAGATGATATGATCTTATATTTGGAAGAACATTACTCCACAAAATTCTTACTCCACAAAGAACTGATAAACAAATTCAGTAAAGCTGTGTCATACAACATCAACACATAAAAATCGGTAGCATTTCTATATGCCAAGAGCAAAGAATCGGAAAAAAATTTAAAAAGTAATCCCATTTACAATAGTCACAAATACAGTTACATATCTAGCAATTAACTTAACCAAAGAAATGAAAGATCTCTATAATGAAAACTATAAAACACTGAGAAAGAAATTGAAGAGGACACCAAAAATATGGAAAAATAGATCATGTTCATAGATTGGAAGAATCAATATTGTTAAAACGTCCATAACTACCCAAAGCAATCTATAGATTTAATGTAATTCCTATCAAAATACCAATGACATTCTTCACAGAAATAGAAAAACAATCCTAACATTTATATGAAACCTCAAAAGACCCAAAATGGCAAAAATTATCCTAAGCAAAAAGAACAAAACTGGAGGAATCACATTACCTGACTTCAAATTATACTACAGAGCTACAGTAACCAAAACAGCATGGTACTGGCATAAAAGAAGACATATGGACCATATGGAACAGAATAGACAACCCAGAAACAAATCCACATGCTTATAGTGAACTCATTTTCAACAAAGGTAGCAAGAACATATACTGGGGAACATATGGATATCCATATGCAGAAGAATGAAACTAGACCCCGTATGTCTCACCATATACAGAAGTCAAATCAATATTGGCGGATGACTTATACCTAATGCTTCAAACTATGAAACTACTACAGGAAAACATTGGGGGAAACTCTCTAGAACATTGGTCTGTGCAAAAATTTCTTGAGCAATACCCCATAAGCACAGGCAATCAAAGCAAAAATGGACAAATGGGATCACATCAAGTTTAAAAGCTTTTGCACTGCAAAGGATACAATCAACAAAGTGAAGAGACAACCCACAGAATAGGAGAAAATATTTGCAAACTACCCATCTGACAAGGGATTAGTAACCAGAGTATATAAGGAGGTCAAACAACTCTACAAGAAAAAAACTCTAATAATGCGATAAAAAATGAACAAAAGATTCAAATAGATACTTCAAATGGCAAACAGGCCCATGAAAAGGTGCTCAACATCATTGATCGTCAGAGAAATGCAAATCAAAACTACAATGAGATATCACATCACCCCAGTTAAAATGGCTTGTATCCAAAAGACAACTGCTATGGAGGATGTAGAGAAAAGGGAACTCTTACATACTGTTGGTGGGAATGTAAATTAGTACCACCACTATGTAGAAATGGAGCTACCATATGACTCAGCAATCCCACTGCTGGCTATATAACTAAAAGAAAGTAAATCATTATATCAAAGAGATATCGGCACTCCCATATTTGTTGCAGCACTACTCACAATAGCCAAGATTTTGAAACAACCTAAGAGTCCATCAACAGATGAATGGGTAAAGAAAATGTCATATTCCTACACAGTGGAGTACTATTCGGCCATAAAAAAGAATGTGATTCTGTTATTTGCAACAACATGGATGTAACTGGAGATAATTATGTTAAGTGAAATAAGCCAGGCACAAAAAGACAAACATTGCATATTTTCACTTATTTGTAGGATCTAAAAATCAAAACAATTGAACTTATGGAGAGTAGAAGGATGGTTACTAGAGGTTGGAAAGAGTAGAGGTGTGGTGGGGCATGGGGAGGTGGGGATGGTTAATGCACACAAAAATTAGAAAGAATAAATAAGACCTAGTATTTGATAGCACAACAAAGTGACTATAGTCCAATAATAACTTAATTGAACAATTAAAAATATCTAAAATAATATAATTAGACTGTTTGCTGCACAAAGGATAAACGCTTGAGGTGATGGATACCTCATTCTCCATGATGTGATTATTATTCATTGCACGCTTGTATCAAAACATCTCATGTACCCCATAAATATATCCACCTAGTGTGTACCAACAAAAATTAAAATATAAAATTAAAACATTAAAAAAATTTTAAACTTTACCAAAGTTACTTTAAAAATATTACTCAGTACAACTAATGAAGTAATACAAAGTAACACATATATAGAGAAAAAAGTTTAACCATTTCCACCTGCTTGCCTCTCCATTCCTCCCTTCTCTGACAATGTCACTTCCTTATTCATACTTCAAATTAACTATTAAGTATTGTAGAGATTGCTGAAGACTTCTCAGTATCCATTCTGACTCTTCATCTTAGTTTAACAAGCCCCATATTTTTAGCTGGTACATTGCTTCCCAAATAAAAGACTACATTTCCTAGCTTCCTTTGCAATATCATATGGTCATCTTTCTAAGTTCTGGCCAATGAAATGTAAGTGGAATTGTCACATGGGACTTCTCAGAGCCCTCCTTTAAAAGTGAGCCTTTCTTTCTAACAACTTTTCCTCCTTCTTGCTTCCTTGAATGTCAATATGATGGCTGGACTCTAGCAACCATCTTGGACCATGAGGAAAATAGCCAGGCCATGAGGATGAGGGCTATATCATGGCACTTTGCAGTGGTGACCCGGAAGAAGCCCTGTCCCTGGTGACTTTGTGGAGCCACTATACTGGACTGCCTGGCTCTAGGCTTCTTTGTCATATGGAGAAATGAGCTTCTATCTTGTTTGTATCACCTGTTGTTCTAGTCTCTGTTGCTTATGATCGAACCTAATTCTACTTGATAGCAAATATTGGCAATCTTGGTGTTTCCTTTCACATATTTCTACAGGCCAAACAAACATGTACAAACACATATACATATATGTAAAATTTTTTATGTCCATTGTTTAAAAATGGAGTCAATAAATGTGTCTGCTTCTAGCTTTTCTCTTTTGATAATGCATTGTAGATATTGAAGTATTGCTCAAGTGATCCAGAAAGAAAAAATAAGCAAAACTTGAAACAACTTGAAAGCCATCAATAGGTGACTGAATAAATTATGAGTCATCCGTACTATAGAATATGCCAACATTTAAAAGAATCAGTTGTGTCTACATTTATTGATCTTTTAAAGCTTATCTCCCTTGATAAAACATTTTTTGATCAATAAGGTTCTAAAGGACCCACGAGGTTTCACTTTTACCCCCATCTCAGGAAGCTCAAAGCTCCTGATTAAAGCAACTCTCTTCCTTAGTAAATGAAACAATGATCCTCTTTGTCCACATAATACCCAATATCTTTCTTATCTTTATTGCAGTCTTCCCAAACTACCATGTGTGTTTTTATTGTAAGTTCTTTTGAGTCTTTTGTGGGAGCAAGTGGAACACAAACAATACATTAACCAGTAATTCAGGCATTTAGTTTCCCACTGAAACTCTCCAAAGCAATTGGAAAGATCAACTGCAAACTTGGGTGGATGGAGATACCTTTTCACTCTTGTTCTAAGAAAGTGAATTGGTTCACAACCCTGGACACTCTACCCTGGACTCATCTGTTCATGAGATGAACAGTTCAAGAAAAGGATAAAGAATTTTGACGCTTGGATATGGAGTCACAATACCACAGAGTGGTGGTTCTCATTGGGAGGGTGGGATGCCTATGCATCAGGAGCATTTAGGAGTCCCTGCCCTGCCTGCGTAAAATTCTCGTTTGTGTCCCAGCTCTTACCTTGCAGAGAACCACTGCTGTAGCATGCTTTCCAGATGCCAAAAAAACAAGCCAAGGGCTTTTAGCCTGCCTCTTCATTCGCTCCTTCCATTCCATCCCTTCTTTATCCTCAGGCTTCTCCTGAAATTTCTCTAAAGAACCAGAAGCAGTTACTGTCCTCAGAGAGTTCTAGAACCAGAGCAGGAGGTTCTTAGCTTGAATTATCAAACCCATCCATCTATGTGGATCAGATTAACCAAATGCTTGCTGGGTCTCTAGATTGGTGAGGTTCAGTGGTTAGTGGAACACCCAGGCTTCTGCACTGGCTAAGCCTCTCTTACTGACTCTGGACACTCTTCCCAATCTTGAGGATATTGGGTTAGAAGATACATTCTTGCTTCTTCCTTGGAAAAGCTGAAGCTTTGATCAGGTCCTAAAAGAATACGCAAAGGCTGATAAGAAAGAAAAACACATGTAATCATCCCCAGTAAAGATTTTTTAATTAAAAAATTATTTTTATGAAAAGAGATGTGTTTGGTCCCTGGAAAGAAGAGAACTTAATTGATAGATCTGTCTAATGGAGGAAAAGAAGAGCTTGAAGAAGACGAAAAGGATTTTAGTGGGTTGATAGGGTATGACAAATGCTTGATTAACTGAGTTGAGGGTTTCCAGAGATCTAAAATCAGCAGCTGCTATCTTGACATGTGACTCAGAATAAACCACTTTCCCGTTGGGTCTCACTTTGCCCAAAAATACGATAAGAGGATCTCTTGGGACTCTTGGCTTGATACTGTTGGGCTGTGAGTAAGCTGGACTCATTTGAGAACTCTGAGCAGAGTTCTCAGGTCTGTAAGCCAAGCCACTTCTGTTTCTCTTTGGGTTGCTATAAAGTACAGATAATTCTACCAACCTTGACACAAATGCCCAGCTGCCCCTAGTTCAGTTCCACAGAGAAAAGTCTTACAGGACAGGTTGAGTTTGTGGGTGGGCATGGGGTAGAAGGTATCATCCCTTCTCTACCAATGACTTGGGTGATACTTCTGGCAACAAAACAGACAGGTAAATGCTCCTAATTTGGTGTGATGTGAAATATGTCTGGGTATGGTGGGACCTCAGAGGGGATGCTGAGGATATATGTGCTGCCTCAGGGGAGATGGACCAGATCATGAAGGGCTGTGCCAACAATGGACAGAAGGGGTTTTTTGTTGAGGGAGGCAGGAAGAGAAAGCAGTAGCAGGTTCATGACTGGGGCTCTTTGTTGCATATGACAGAAATAGACTCTGAGTGATATGACCAGGAAAAGAAATTCACTGAAAGAATATTGGGTAGCTGACAGGATCCCTGAGAGCTCTAGAGACTTAGGCTTGGCGTTATATGTGGATAGATGGTGGCTTCACTGAGAGAACTACAGTCACTATTGTGCCACAGAAATAGGTGTGTAATGGGGGATGCCCCTGCTACTGTGAATGGGCCACTGGCTTCTGAATTCTGCGTTCACACCACCCCCACCATCATCAAAAGAAATTTTCCTCTGTTTCTGCTTCTTTGGGTGGCCAACTTCCAACTGAAAGTCTACAGATTGTGGGTGTGAGTGACCAAGCCCTGACCACCTGCTTGTGCCCTACCTGCACGGCTTATTGGCTTCTATTGTGAGAAACAAAGTGGTGGAGAAGACCCTAAACATAGGACAATGAGCTTGGGACACTCAGAAGCTTTCTTCCCCCACAAAAGAGAAAAGCAGCATATAGTTATTAAACATATTAAATTAAGTTAACATGAACTTAGAAGATCTTTCAAGGTTTAGAGGGAAAAAAAAGTGGAAGAGACTAAAGGTCAAGTTACAAAGAAGGGAAAAAGTGATATTGAGGGTCCTCAAGTTTCCATACATTAGTGACTCCTT
>NW_012102754.1:2422714-2423342 GCF_000951045.1 Mandrillus leucophaeus | reverse complement strand
TTTTAAAAGAAATAAACTAATATGAATGACTTCCAAATATGATTGGTAAAATAGACAATTCTTTCTAAGAAAATATATATTTTCAAAAAACTAGCTGGGCGAGGTGGCAGGCGCCTGTAGTCCCAGCTACTTGGGAGGCTGAGGCAGGAGAATGGCGTGTACCCAGGAGGTGGAGCTTGCAGTGAGCCGAGATCGTGCCACTGCACTCCAGCCTGGGCAACAGCGCGAGACTCCATCTCAAACAACAACAACAACAACAACAATGAAGAGTTGCTTTGTCACATTTTCAATTACAATTAAATGAAGAAATGGAATCAGCCACCACAAAATACTAACTATAAACTTCATATTTGCGCCCTGCAAGTGTCGCTCTTTCTCAAAATACAACCTTGCTGGATTTTCTCCTTCTCATCCTTCACTGGCGAAAATTAGTGATGGAACACTCCCATATGTTACTGACAACAATGCAGCCTTCTAAAGGGCTAGTATTTGGCCGGGTGCAGTGGCTCACACCTGCAATCCCAGCATTTTGGGAGGCCAAAGTGGGTGGATCACATGAGGCCAGGAGTTCAAGATTAGCCTGGCCAACATGGTGGAACTCTGTCTCTACTAAAAGTACAAAAATTAG
>NW_012102754.1:2419498-2422664 GCF_000951045.1 Mandrillus leucophaeus | reverse complement strand
AGAACTTAATTGATAGATCTGTCTAATGGAGGAAAAGAAGAGCTTGAAGAAGACGAAAAGGATTTTAGTGGGTTGATAGGGTATGACAAATGCTTGATTAACTGAGTTGAGGGTTTCCAGAGATCTAAAATCAGCAGCTGCTATCTTGACATGTGACTCAGAATAAACCACTTTCCCGGTGGGTCTCACTTTGCCCAAAAATACGATAAGAGGATCTCTTGGGACTCTTGGCTTGAATACTGTTGAGTTGTGAGTAAGCTGGACTCATTTGAGAACTCTGAGCAGAGTTCTCAGGTCTGTAAGCCAAGCCACTTCTGTTTCTCTTTGGGTTGCTATAAAGTACAGATAATTCTACCAACCTTGACACAAATGCCCAGCTGTCCCTAGTTCAGTTCCACAGAGAAAAGTCTTACAGGACAGGTTGAGTTTGTGGGTGGGCATGGGGTAGAAGGTATCATCCCTTCTCTATCAATGACTTGGGTGATACTTCTGGCAACAAAACAGACAGGTAAATGCTCCTAATTTGGTGTGATGTGAAATATGTCTGGGTATGGTGGGACCTCAGAGGGGATGCTGAGGATATATGTGCTGCCTCAGGGGAGATGGACCACATCATGAAGGGCTGTGCCAACAATGGACAGAAGGGTTTTTTTGTTGAGGGAGGCAAGAAGAGAAAGCAGTAGCAGGTTCACGACTGGGGCTCTTTGTTGCATATGACAGAAATAGACTCTGAGTGATATGACCAGGAAAAGAAATTCACTGAAAGAATATTGGGTAGCTGACAGGATCCCTGAGAGCTCTAGAGACTCAGGCTTGGCGTTGTATGTGGATAGATGGTGGCTTCACTGAGAGAACCACAGTCACTACTGTGCCACAGAAATAGGTGTGTAATGGGGGATGCCCCTGCTACTGTGAATGGGCCACTGACTTCTGAATTCTGCGTTCACACCACCCCCACCATCATCAAAAGAAATTTTCCTCTGTTTTTACTTCTTTGGGTGGCCAACTTCCAACTGAAAGTCTACAGATTGTGGGTGTGAGTGAGTGACCAAGCCCTGACCACCTGCTTGTGCCCTACCTGCACGGCTTATTGGCTTCTATTGTGAGAAATAAAGTGGTGGAGAAGACCCTAAACATAGGACAATGAGCTTGGAACACTCAGAAGCTTTCATCCCCCACAAAAGAGAAAAGCAGCATATAGTTATTAAACATGTTAAATTAAGTTAACATGAACTTAGAAGATCTTTCAAGGTTTAGAGGGAAAAAAAAGTGGAAGAGACTAAAGGTCAAGTTACAAAGAAGGGAAAAAGTGATATTGAGGGTCCTCAAGTTTCCATACATTAGTGACTCCTTAGTTCGGATTTAAAATCAGAGCTTGGATATAAAAATGTGATCAAACCTGGTGTCCACCAGTGTTCCATATGATTAGGGTGACACATGTTTTGAAAGGAAGTATGACCTGGGGTGCATTCCTGTTTGAAATGTTAGGGAATTAACAAGGGTGACCTGGCACATGGACCTATCATCACAAAACTTGGGAGACCCAAGAGAGCTTGGCAGCAGGTCAGGTGTCAGGCAAGGAACTTTCAGCCACTTTCATGGGACAGGAGGAATGAAGTAACTTCCCATCCAAGTGGCAACCAATCACATGCTTATAAACAGATAGCACTTTTATGAGAAGCATGACCCCAACCTATACCTTTCTCCTAACCTTCTGATAGTGTGGGAAGGTCTTCAGGCACTGTGCTCAGGTCTCTTAAAAAGAATCACACATATGTGTATGTGCTTGTACACACCCACACACATACAGCCAGGTCTACCAAGGTGGCCAGGTCTACTTTGGGACAAGGGAAACACAAAGATGGCAGGTTAGGTCACAGGATGACCTTGAAGGGCTGGACTCATGACCTTGGACTCCCTACTCACTCTGGATTTCTGAGACAGAGAAAGAGGACCTCCAACAAAGACATCTGGTCCTGCCCAGGAGAAGATGGATTGGATTCAGAAAGCTGCTATATGTGAGTGAATCTTGAAAGAGGAGAGGATATTGCTACTTGAGGGAGCAGGAAAGATGGTGGACCACACTGGGGGATGGGCACGGAAAAACTCCAAGTCCTCTGCCCTTCTCTTACAGTGATGTTCAGTGAAGGTCTGGGCCTTCCAGTTATTCATTGAAATAATGAATTCCTGCTCCTCTGATGGCTCTTCATGCCATGATTTGAAGACAAGTTAAGCAATAAAAGGTATTTATGGCAGCATGAGATTTTATACTCAGAGTTGTAAGGGAAATCTTAAAAATGGAAGAGGTTGTTATGAGATTTTTCCAAAGCACCTCTGAGTTTTCATGAGTCAAGCATGGTGACAGTGTAGCCCTTCCAGAGATAAGGACCGTACCAAGAGAATTAACAGATGCAGAACTTTAATCCTGAGATTTTCTGCCATTTCTCTGAATGGTGACATAGCACTGGGACTCAAATTGTGGAATGTCCCCTCCGGAAGAGGCCCCTGAGAGGCACAGCAGGAGTGGAGGTCTTGCGGGGTGGGAGTCAGGATTTTACCTAAGGTTACACAGCTAGCTGTGGCAAGAGCAGGGTATCATGTGAACACAAATACACTAGACCCAATTCTTCCAGATACAAGACACAGAATGTCTTGAGGAAACAAGGTTATTTGTTGGCTTACATGCCTGAAAAGTCTAAGGGTAGGCACAGCTATCGGGGACAATTGGATCAAGGCACTTGAAAAATGTCCCTAAGAAGCTGCCTCTCCCCCCCTCTTGGCTCCGCTGCCTTTCAGATTGCCTTCATTCTCAGGCAGGCTGTCTCTCATGGTGACCCCTGGAAACTTCACATGCTCATCCTCACAGCTCCAGGTTTAGCATAAACAAAGTGTCTCTTTCCTGGTTGACTCAGCAGAAGTCCCAGGATAAACTCTGATTGAATGACTTAGGTCATGTGCTCATCTCTGAGTTAGTCATTGGACTGCAGTTATGAAATATGCTGATTTGGCTGGGATCAGGTGGGCCTCACTGTCTCAAACCTTTGGGATTAAGAAGGGGGAGACGTGAGATTTCCAAGGAAAATTTGGGAACTGTTTCTGACAAAAGGGCTTCTGGCTACTTGGAAGATAAACCCATAGATGCCCACTACATTAGTTTATCTGCATG
>NW_012102754.1:2410235-2412078 GCF_000951045.1 Mandrillus leucophaeus | reverse complement strand
GACAACAATGCAGCCTTCTAAAGGGCTAGTATTTGGCCGGGTGCAGTGGCTCACACCTGCAATCCCAGCATTTTGGGAGGCCAAAGTGGGTGGATCACATGAGGCCAGGAGTTCAAGATTAGCCTGGCCAACATGGTGGAACTCTGTCTCTACTAAAAGTACAAAAATTAGCCAGGTGTGGTGGTGTTTGTCTGTAATCCCAGCTACTCAGGTGGCTGAGGCACAAGAATTGCTTGAACCCAGGAGGCAGTGAGCCAAGACTGTGCCACTGCCCTTCAACCTAGGCAACAGAGCAAGACCATGTCTCAAAAAAAAATTAAATTAAAATAAAAGGCTAGGATTCATCCAGCTAGAATGGGGACATGGGAGTGAGGGTTTCTGCAGCACAACTGAAGTCCAGTGACTCAGTAGCCCTGGGTTGGTATAAAAATGCTCATTGCCTTGATTTACTGAGTGTCAGACAGGGTGGTACCTGCCTTCATACAGTATTGCTAGTTGTCACAACAGCCATGCAGACTGCTAATTCCTTATCCTGTGATCTTAGGGTATATAGGAGTTTCCAGATCTCTAACCCTGCTGCTAGTGAGAGCCCACAATGTGCCACCTCCTGTACCAGCTGTTAACAAGTGGTACTTCTAATATTGACCAATCTCATGGTTGCCAAACTGTAGTCTTACAAATGAGGAGAATAAAATGGAGCCAATATTAACTGTGTTGCTAATGAATGACTACTGTAGAGGAAATTGGACCCGTCTGTTTTTTCAAATCAGTAATTACAGGGCACACATTTTAAAAGAAATAAACTAATATGAATGACTTCCAAATATGATTGGTAAAATAGACAATTCTTTCTAAGAAAATATATATTTTCAAAAAACTAGCCGGGCGAGGTGGCAGGCGCCTGTAGTCCCAGCTACTTGGGAGGCTGAGGCAGGAGAATGGCGTAAACCCGGGAGGCGGAGCTTGCAGTGAGCTGAGATCCAGCCACTGCACTCCAGCCTGGGGGACAGAGCGAGACTCCATCTCAAAAAAAAAAAAAAAGAAAAGAAAATATGTATTTTGTAATCTTGGCTTTTTAAAACAGCTTTAGCAATATATGTATGCTATACTTTAGCAAAGTATATTTTACTTATAAAATTTATACATTTCTGGTGTATAATTCAATGCATTTTTAGTAAATTTATAGAGTTGTACAACAATCACTATAAATCAATTTTACGAGGTTTTC
Source organism: Mandrillus leucophaeus (assembly GCF_000951045.1). NCBI lineage: Eukaryota > Metazoa > Chordata > Mammalia > Primates > Cercopithecidae > Mandrillus > Mandrillus leucophaeus. The sequence goes on along the minus strand of NW_012102754.1, from coordinate 2,410,850 downwards.
AATATGATCCCTTGTGCCAACTTACAATTAATCTCCATTTCCACCCCAGCCCAAGGCAACTACCAATATATTTTCTTTCTCTATAAATTTGAATCTTGGCTGTTCTTTAATGCAGTTCTTGGCCTCTGTGTTTTCATTTGTCCAGCTGAAGATTAGACAAGAGGCAGCATGGGGTGGTGGATAAATCGTGGACCAGGAGCGAAGCAAAGATCTGCTCACCTGGGACACTCACCAGGTAAGTGAGATTGAGAAGGGGACTCCTTTTGGATCTTAGTTTCTTCACTGACTAGCAGGCATTGCAAGACCAGTTTTGCAAGGCTGCTGACAGTCAACTGTGCAATTATGCTGTGAACTAGGTAAGTGGCATCATCCTTACTTACAGACGAGGCAACCAAGGCTTAGCAGGTTAAGTGATAGTCCCAATGTCACTCAAGTAGAAAGTGATGGTGTTCATGGAATACTATGCAGCCATAAAAAAGGATGAGTTTGTGTCCTTTGTAGGGACATGGATGCAGGTGGAAACCATCATTCTCAGCAAACTATCACAAGAACAGAAAACCAAACACCACATGTTCTCACTCATAGGTGGGAACTGAACAATGAGATCACCTGGAC
>NW_012102754.1:2406473-2408565 GCF_000951045.1 Mandrillus leucophaeus | reverse complement strand
CCAAGGGCTCCAAACACATCTGAGGTTTCTTTTTCTTTATAGCCACAGCTGGTCCTAGAAGCAATGTAGGTTGATGCAAAGCCCTTGATAGGTCATACCGTCTTGGGCCAGTAATTTAACCTCATTGAGCTAAAGTTTTCTAACTGAGAGCCTAAATTTTGGTGACTGAAGGCCTAAGAATCAAAAGATGTGGGTGAGTGGAGTTCAGTCTTCTTTTCTAGTACACTCAGTATTTAGGGACTAAATGATGCCTCCTGAAGGACGGCAGATCTCCTTTCCTAATACATTTCTGCTGCAAGAATTTTCCCAGAGGCCATGAAAACTCTGGGAGAAAGGGACTGGGATGCTGGTCACTCACTTGACATCGAGTTTCAAAGGTAAATCGAATTATAGGAAAGTAGTTACAAGAGAGGGCAGCAGCCTCCCTGAGGGCTTAGTACATCTGTTTCAGTAAACCGCATTCCCTTGAGGGTTCACTGGAGCAGGCTGCTGCTCCCAGATATAGCATATGCCCAGATCCACCACCCCAAGGGCACATGCCAGACCGCCACCAGTGTGTACTGTAATTGTTGTAACCTATGTATGAGCTGTGACACTAGGGGCTCAGATGTTCAGCCATGGAGCACCCCTCAGCGAGGATGATACAGAGGGATGAGTGTCCTATTTCTCACCGTGTGAAATCCTCAGGACGAGAAAGAAGGGTCTCTACCTGAGCTTTCAGAAGCAGGCGGCTTAGCAGTGACTGCAGGGTTGAGGAGTAAGATCTCAGTGCCAGTGGGAGGGGATGGTTTGGTAAAAACCAAATTCCTGTGATCTTGCCAGAAGGTTTGAAAAGCACCACAGATCGCTGGTTCTCCTCTCCCCCAGCAGCCTGGCAGACACTGAAGTAACTGAAGCCAGAGGCTGGCAAGGATGTTGGGAGCCAGAAGTTGCTGAGCTCAGTTTCAAGTAAGGCTACCGCCATCCAGCCCTTCCGCAAGCCAAAGCAGTGAGCACTAACTTTGTATTTTGGAGACAAATTTATGAGAATTTCTGGCAATGAAGTAGGTAGAGTTGTTGCAATTTGGAATATTCATGTATACATATACATGCAATATACATGCATGTATATATATTCACACACATACACGTATATCTGCATGTATTAATACAAACCACGTATATTTGCATGTATTAATGCACAACCCCATTGAGACCCTCAATAGATAGAAAGGCAGATAAACCTCAGCTGGCTGTAGTGGGAACTGAGTAAGTTAACAGTAGTGCAACAGCTCAAAACAGTGCCTGGCATAGAGGAGACAATAAATGTCAGGAGTATCCCCATAAAGGCAGAGGGGCAACCATATGGAATACAGTGAGGAGCAGGAATGTCTCAGACTCATGGATGCAGGAATTTGGAACACAGACATCCAATCAGTCAGTCTGAGCTCTCAGCCCCCTCCCTCAGGTCCTCCATGGTCAGCCCAGCAGGCTCCATTCACAGATAAGGAATGCAAACCCTGGAGCGTACATGTGGTGACCTGGACCCCCAAGATTTTCCACTTTAATCCTGGTTTCACTCTCCACTGGAGACACAGGATTCCTGGTGTTAGGTCAATGGTCATTGCTATCAAAGCCAAGAAAAAGAAAAGCTTACAGCTTCTCAGTGTTAGCCTCTAAGACCCTGAAGACACACTTCATATCTCCCAGAGCTGCAGTAATATGCTAGCCCACATACCAACATTGAAACTGGCTGTTCCAACCAAAGGCACCAACCAGTACCAATGCGTGGCCAGGCCACTCTGAAAAATGTACCAGGGTCACCAAACCACAAAAATCACTTCCTTTAAACAACAACAACAACAACAATGCTGGGCGCGGTGGCTCACACCTGTAATACCAACACTTTGGGAGGCCAAGGCAGGTGGATCACGAGGTCAGGAGATTGAGACCATCCTGGCTAACACGGTGAAATCCCATCTCTACTAAAAATACAAAAATTAACCAGGCGTGGTGGCGTTTGTCTGTAATCCCAGCTACTCAGGTGGCTGAGGCACAAGAATTGCTTGAACCCAGGAGGCAGTGAGCCAAGACTGCCACTGCCCTTCAACCT
>NW_012102754.1:2393308-2404098 GCF_000951045.1 Mandrillus leucophaeus | reverse complement strand
TGATGGGTGCAGCACACCAACATGGCACAAGTATACATATGTAACAAACCTGCACGTTATGCACATGTACCCTAGAACTTAAAGTATAATAATAATAATAATAATAATAATAAAAGAAAGTGATGGTGTTGGGATACACACTCAGTCTTTCTAGCCTTGAAGCTCATGTGTTTTCTAGTATACCTCACTGGTCCCCAAAACTCAATCCAATATTGAGCTGAGTGAGTTTTCTCAAGTCTCGCAGCTGTATGCAGTCATTCTCCCTGAGCTTACTTACAGTCAACCTTCAGTATGAACCAGAGACTTCTGCCTCCTCAGCAGCTCTCATTGGCAGCACCCCTGGAGATGCACGTATGCAGACAGCAAGCGCTTTGAGTCTCTTCCAGGTTTACAGCTTCATCTGTGGGTTCTCTAGGGTCCTAGGTGTGTAGCTGCAGACCAGGCATCCAAGCTGCCTCTCATCCAGCATGTTTCTTCCCATCACTTGGAATTTCCATTTCAAAGTGGGTTAATGGCAACTGTCCCTAATCAAGGAGTGTCACTATTCTCATCTTTGACTCTCCAACTCTGTTATCCAAACATACAGGACTCACCTTCCCACAAGCACAGGCAACTCTCCTAAGAGGCAGACTCACATCCTGCAATTCTGACCTTGATAATCAGACTCTAAAGTTGTTCTGCTAATAGTCATTTGCCAAGGAGTCAATCAACAGATTCTGCCCTAGGAAACAAAGGGGCCATGGCTCAAGGTTTTGAGGACTTGAAACCTCCAGAATGACTATTTGGCTCAGTTCATTTTCCAAAATGGTTACCTGAAAAATATTAAAAGCCCTAGACTCAAGGTCTCCGTGAAATTCTGAACTTGCCTGCAAGGAGTAAGGTAGGAGGTGCTGAATTCTGCTGTTGGTTCTATACTAATGCACACTTCCTTGCAAAATAAGTTTGGTCAGGTCGGTTTTTGTTATTTTGCTTTGTTTAAGTTATTTTCCATAGCAATTCACCCTCCACCCACCAACCCACACTTACCAAGTTCTGTTTTTATGCATTTTATATATTTGGGTTTTATGTAAGACTTTATTCAAAAAAGAATTCCACTACAGAAAAGAATGGAAAAACACTGGGTTTATTGCCTCCAGCTCTAGCAAATAATTTAAGACTTTGTAAAAGATTTCTTTCAAAACTCAGAGCCATCCCTGTGATTGATGTGAAGTAGCACTTAGTTGACAAGCATTCTATTTCAGCAGCTTTCTTTACAGACAGTGTTTTAAGAATTCACCAAGCTGTGATCCTTCAGGAATTTTACTTGGAACAACAGATAAAGTAATAAACACCATGGACATCTGTGCAGGACATTCAGCCATCATATTTGTTAATTTGTTTTGGTCCTGTCTCTTATGTGCAGGTTATTGAAGGAGGACTCAATAACAAGAGAGTCTTAAGAAAGCCAGTGGAAGGGATATAGCACAAAAAGCAGAAGACGCTTCGATAAAGCTGCACTCATGTTTAAGCTAGGGACCTTGTTTATTTCTTCAGCTCCAAGTTCATACACTTTCAGCCACAGGTGTGTGCAGGACTCCCTTACAGGATATCCTGGCTGTGCATGTATATGTGTGTGTGTGCGCGCGCATGTGAGACCCAAAGACAGACAGGACTTGGGAAGGAGGGAGAGAGAAAAAGAGAGAGAGAGAAAGGAGAGTAAGATACAGATAAAGGCACAGACAGACAGAAAAATATTCACAGAGAGATAAAGTTACACAGAAACAGACCTAGACAGACAGAAACCAAGGCTGCAGAAACCAAGATGTTTATGGAAGGGAAGACAGAAAAATAGAAAGACACAGAGAAACAGAAAGAGATGTGGTCAGCCAAAAAATATTTGGTGACGATAGCCTAACAAGACTTATTAACACAACACAATGTATGAATCTTATTTAGATGCTCATCTGAATGAACAAACTGTAAAAAAAAAAAAGAAGTGGAGTCAGTTGAATAAATCTGAAGCACTGATTCAGTGTTTGATAATAGCAAGAAATTATGCCTAACTATTGAGTGTGTTAATGGTATTGTTATGTTTTAATCGAGCCATTATCTTTTAGAGACACTTTCTGAAATGTTTAGGGGTAAAATGATACAATGCCTGAGCTTGGTTCAAAATAACATGCAGGGAGGGGTGGGTGAGGATGTCAATGAAAGATTATTAAAACTGGGTGATGGGAACATGGTGGTTCCTTATATTATTCCATAACTTTTGTGTATGTTTGAAATTTTCCATAATATGAAGTTTAAAAAATTGTTAAATGCCTACCATGAGTCAGGCAATAGTGTAGGGAATGGGAAATAGGGTGAACAGGATAGAGGCAGGGATGAGAGGGACAGACAACGGAGATGGAGGGATGGTGACAGAGGCAGACAAAAATCCAAAGAGATAGGCCGGGCGCGGTGGCTCAAGCCTGTAATCCCAGCACTTTGGGAGGCCAAGACGGGCGGATCACGAGGTCAGGAGATCGAGACCATCCTGGCTAACACGGTGAAACCCCGTTTCTACTAAAAAATACAAAAATCTAGCCGGGCGAGGTGGCAGGCGCCTGTAGTCCCAGCTACTCGGGAGGCTGAGGCAGGAGAATGGCGTAAACCTGGGAGGCGGAGCTTGCAGTGAGCTGAGATCTGGCCACTGCACTCCAGCCTGGGCGACAGAGCGAGACTCCACCTCAAAAAAAAAAAAAAAAAAAAAAAATCCAAAGAGATAAAGGAGAGAGGGAGGGAGGGGGTGGGGAGGATGAAGGCGTGAGTGCTGTGCTCACAGCCATGTACAGAAAAGAGGCTTCATCCCAATGATATTAGGGTAGTGACAAATATTTCGGCATTCCAGGAACCCCAGGGTTAAAAATGAGACTTCAGCAGAAATCACTCCACCTACCACCAGCCATGACAGGAGTTCAGCTCCTGTCAAAGCCTCCCCATATTATATTTATTGGTGTCTTTTGGGAACTCGAGCCCAAGTCCATTCAGCTGCCACACAACGTTCCCCCAGGCTCCTTTGTCTCTTTCTCTGGCTTATGGTCCAGGCTGGGCCTCTGCAGGGCACTGCTCTTCTTTCCTCTCACTGGTCACTGGGGTTTTCCTGGTCACCACTCTCACTTCCAGTGGGTCCTTCTCTGCATAGTGGGCACCTTCTTCCTTCCCTCCTACTGGGCACTGCAGCCTGTCCTGTGCACTGCCATGCTTGCTGGGCATGACCACCTCTTCCAGGTTTTGCTTCTGCCCCACGCTGATAGCTGCCATCCTAGCCAGAGAAAGTGCTAGAGCCTTCCATATGACAAAATGCATAATGGCCTATGGCAACATGGAGAAGATGAAGGCACCTCTCCACTCTGCCTCACATGGAGACCAAGGACAGCCAGAGCTGGGCTGCTCATGCTCCAGCACTTCGCCACTCTTCATTCGACAGCCCTTTCCATTTTCCCACATAGCACTCTTTCTTCCAGCGATCACATGAATCCATGGGGCTGGGTAGGGCCAGACCCAGGGCCAGCCACTACACTGTACTTCGCATCACTCTGGTTCTAATAATCACTCCACATCATTCTGCTTCTAATAATCAAGGCCAAGCATGACCCACCATGCAGATGGAGTAGTAGTCAGGGTTCTCTAGAGAACTAGGACCAATAGACTATATCTAGATATACAGAAAAAGACATATTAGGAAGGATTGTCTCATGCCATTATGAAGGCTGAGGAGTTCCACAATCTGCTATTTGCAAACTAGAAGCCCAGGTCACATAGGTCCAGTCCAGACTCAAAGGCCTGAGAACCAAGAGAGCCAGTGGCATACATCCCAATCTGAGTGAGAAGACTCAAAAACTAGGGGCACTGATGTCTGAGGGAAGGAGAAGATGGAAGTCTCAGCCTAAGCGAAGAGCAAATTCAGACTTCCTCTGCCTTTCTGTCCTAGCAGGGCCCTTGATGGACTGGATGATGGCACATTGGTGAGGGGAATCTTCTTTACTCAGTCTACTGATAAAAATGCTCATTTCTTCCTAAGACACTCACAGGCAAACCCCAAAGTGATGTTCTTCCAGCTATCTGGGCATTCCTTAACCAAGTCAGATTGAGATAAAATGAGCCATCACAGATGCTTTCCTCCCATGTGGTTCTGTGGTCTTCAGAAGGCCTGCCCCACTACTTCCCATCCCCAAATGTCTCCAGATATGCAGAGACCACGCTTGGCAGAAAGCAGATCCCTCCTACACACGGTTATCAGGAAGGAGAACTCCAAGAGGGAACACTGCAATTCCTTATGCCCTGTGCTGTCACATTCCAGAGCCATGGCTCCTGCCTAGCTCCAACCTTTCCATAGACGTCTTCCTTTGTATTTAAATTCAGAGAGACACTCTGAGCCTACTGGACTTACTCCTCGAGACTTAATCCTCCAAGACTTAAGAGGGAAAGATGTTTTCCAACAAAGGCAGAAACTTTCAGTGATGAAGAAATGATTCCTCAAACCATACTCTGAGAGCATGGATGTGTGCAGAGTGTTACCATGCAAAGGGAGGTATTTCCGCTTAAGAAGATGCTGCCCCTTCCTTTGTATGTAAGGAGGAAAGCACTCTGGCATTGACTGAGGTAATGTCTATAAAGCACCTGGTATTGTGCTCTTCACTTACAGGGTCTCTGTAAATAAGAGCTCCTTTCCCAAGTCCTATCCTTTCCTCCTCCCCCCGCCCCCCACCAGGAAGAGCTCTTTTCTGTAAAGCAGGCAGTTGTCACACTTCTTCCAGGGAGAATTTGCATTGTAAACCTTCTCTGCATTTGCAGGATGATTAAAGAAGGGGCAGGAAGATGGAAACCAACTAAAGGCTGATAGATACCCTAAGAAAGCAAAAGGGAGCATAAAAGAAAAACTTATCTTTGGCTTAGATTTTGTAAGTGTTTATTGCACATCTTCTATGTGCTAAGCATTATGCTAGCTTTCACATTCTATGAGATGAATATTCTTTTAATAATAATAATTATTATAGCAGCTAGCATTTATTGAGAATTTACTATTTACCAACTATTGTGCAATGTGCTTTACACACACTATTTAATTTTCATATAATCTGAAAAGGTATATACTTTTGTTACGCCCATCTTACCAATGAGAAAATGAGGCTTGGGAAGAACTATGAGTCTCAAATCCCACCTGTGTCAGTGCCTTATTGCTTTGGTCCTTTAGACCAGAGGGTCTGTTACTGTGGCTCAAAGGCTCTGGATGTTGTGGCTGTGTAACTCTGAGAAACCTGTTATGAGGCTCTGATGTTATTTGTATTTTTGAAGGCACTGACTAGCTCTGAATCAGAAAGGAAATAGGCAACAAAAAGGATTTCCCTGTTGTAGGCAGAGCACGTCAGCTGTATGTGAAACACCGAGACACCGTGAGAGGAGGAACCACATTTGCCTCATCCCCCTCATTGCCTGAGCTCGCTGAGATCCCATGGCCCTCTTCAGGCCAGATGGTTTTTGACAATCCCAAATAGGGCTTTATGTCACTCTGTGTGTCAGCGTAAGACCGTCACTATCCTTAGCGTCAGGCCAAGAGCTGGAAGACAGGAGGTGATTTCCTCCCATGTCATTTCTCTCATCCAAGCTTTGAAGGGTGAAGTTTATATTTTACTCTATCCTGAATTCAGACACAATCCCACTGACCACCATTGAAGAGATTTCCCAAATGCATGGATGTGACTTCTATCTCAGCAATCCCTTCAAGACCTGGAAGTCCACAAGTCCTCTATAGACCCTCCCATCCTATCTCCTTGTTGTTTCTGCCCAGTCAACCAGGGAGAGGTACAGGGTATCATTACAGACTCTTAGGCTTGGCTACTTGAAGTGTGATCCATAGACCAGCGGAGTCAGCACTCCTTGTTAGGCCTCCAGAATCTCAGGCTGAATCAGAACTTATTTTTTTAACAAGATCCCAGGTGGGTCACATATATATGAGTTTGAGAAGGACTGTTAAGCCAGTGGTTCTCAAACTTGGCTGCATGCTGGAACCATCTGGGGGGTTTTTTAAAATACAAGTGCCTGGTACTACCCCCTGGAGGTTCTTATTTTCTCGGTTTGGAGGTTGCTTGGGTAAAGAAGTAGTGAAAGGTCCCCAGTGATCCTGGTGTGCTGCTGCTGGGGTTGAGAATCACTGGCTTAGAGAATTGGATAACACCTACTTTAACTACACTGATGAAATCTAGATGAGCGACCCCCTCGTGCGCGCCCTATCACTTAGAGTGCCGAGGACGACTCCCCTCCAGGACTCTGATTCCAGAGTCAGCTCTGCCTCCTCTCTCCCTGGCAAGGAGGAGCGGGGACCTCTCTCTTCTGCAACAAAGGGGGCTTCTATGGCTTGTTTCATGGGAAGATGGGAGGTGAGGGAGCAGTAGTTTCCAGCCGGAGTGCTTTCACTGCCCTGTGGCCAGGTAGCCACAGGCCCTGTGGAGAAAGAAGGCATTACTGGCCAGTGCATCGGAAGGTCAAAAGTACTTGAACACCTTTCCTGAAGGATGGAAAAGCAGTGAAAGGAGTCAGACTTGGCTGCTACCTGGCCGTGCTTTTATGGGAAAAACAGAAGTTATGGGATGGGAGGAGCATGAAGAGTGGGTGTTGCCGGCCCTCCCGGCATCACAGCTTGTGAACTGTAGCAGTGATAGGCAGTCTGCTCTCTTCACTGGCCCTACCAGGTCCCGAGATCCCTGCAGAGGCGCTAAGAATTCACCCACTGCAGAGGCTCCACCTCGAGGCAGTTTCCTGTGGGCAGTTATTTTGGGAACAGGAACTGGATGTTTGGGAGGAAGAGGGGTAGCCAAGGGCCTGGAGGCAGGCGGTGGAGAGGTGAGGCCCAGCAGCTCAGCAACACTGAAAGGGCTCCAATGTCCAGACACCCAGGCAGCTTCCACTTGCCTCCACTCCCGGGACAAAGGCGCAGTCACGTGGCCCCTGGGGCTGCGACTTGAAAGAGCTCCCATTGTCCACGCTGCCTCAGGTTTCAGGGAACCAGACGTTGGGAGGACGGACTTTTTTTTCTTTTTTCTTTTTCTTTTTTTTTTTAAGTAACAAGGGCGAAGGCCAACAGCATTTTCGACTCCGGAAGTGGGGTCTACACATGCACACAGGCCAAACAGACTTCTCCAAGTTTGTTTTTCTAACACATTGGAAACCACACAGTTCAGGAGAAAATTCATCTCACATGCTGTAGCCTGCTTTCCCGGAACGTGTCCAGAGACTGCTGTGTCAACACTGCCAAACTCAGCAAGCCGCCCTCCCAACGGAATGGTGTGATTTGCCAAGGAAAAAACTCAACCTAGAGCCTGGGAGGAGGGAGCAGGAGGCAGGCAGCTGCGCGGGGGGGACTGCGCATAGTTCAAAGGGAGGGTGGGCTTCCAATTGGACAAGGTGCTTCCCCGATTACACAGCTGTCACTGACCCCTCCAAAGGCCACCGCTGCATCCCCTTGGACTCCCTGTTCCCAGACAGGGCTGCATTTGTGTGCTCAGCTGCTGACTGTCCTACTCTTAAAGCACTCAGGGCGGGAGTGTGCGGAGGGACGAATGAGGCTGGGGTTGAGGATGTTTCTCAGCCTAAGTTCTGCCCCGAGGCAGCTTGGCGGAAGAGGAAAGGGCTTTGGCATCACTGAGACCGATGTAAATGTAGCTCTTAGGTCCTAGCTGCATTTCCCTAAAACAAAGAGGAGCGCTTCCTCTTTGCAGAGACATTACAGATAGAAACCACGCGAAGGATGGCGAAGGTGTTTACTACAGGGCGGGGACATAACAGGTGCTTACTGAATATTCGTTTCCTCCTACCGGTTTGTCCCTGGAGGTTGAGTGTGGGGTTCTGCCTCTCTTACTTGATTTTCAGGAAATAGAGGACTGCTCCCCCATAAAGGACTGTCTTGGATATGGAATTTCGCAGTTAAAGCAGCCCCCCAGACACCAAGTACAGTGACGAAACTCATTTTCTTTCTCCCCATGGAATATAAGCCCCAGTTCTACTGGGTGGCAGGAAACATCATCCAGTTTGTGTAATGACTCTAGTCATTGTTAGGGTTAACTTAGGATCTGCAATTTGCAATTTGGTCGCAGTCTAGCCCAAAATGACTGTGGGATTTCTTGCCTTTCCCCCTGTTTTGTCCTAACTTAGTCTGAGGAGCAGGTGGCGACTGGAGGTCTTCGTGACTGGATGTGTGGGAGGGACTGGAAGTCTTCCTGACTGGATGTGTGGGAGGGACTGGAGGTCTTCGTGACTGGATGTGTGGGAGGGACTGGAGGTCTTCGTGACTGGATGTGTGGGAGGGACTGGAGGTCTTCGTGATTGGATGTGTGGGAGGGAGCAGCCACCTTGACCTCTTCTACTTTGGGTGTCTGCATGCAGGGTGGTAACCACCTTCTCCATGCGGGTGGACTGGACGTGGGCAGTCTGCTGAGGAGTGTTGCTCATGTAATTCACATGCTGGGTGTGGCAAGTGGGTGGTCTGTTTTCCAAAAAGTTCTCTTAGAATCAAATCAGTCATGCTTCCCTTCCTCTACCTATCCCAACCACCATATAAGCTGCACCCTTTTTTGGTGTTTGTCTTCCTGAATTTACCTCACTCATCTGGCAACTTTCAAGAGCATGCTGACTCTTTCTGCTGGCTATGTGGGACCTGCAGAGTCTCCTCCACACCACTTGGGGGCTGAAGACAGCCTGATGCCTGCCTCCTGTACCTCTCCTGTACCAGCTCTCTAACACTCTGCTGGCTCCAATGAGGTAGTTCCATGAGATTGCCACTGTCAGAAACCTCTGGAAGAGAAGCAAAGGCCTTCCTCTTCTCTCTCAGCTGTCCCCAACCCTCATGAGGAACCCTCTCCCATTTCTTGCTCCTTCCTTTGATGATGATGATGATAATGATGATGATGATGATGATGATGATGACGACAACCTCTGTGTGTGTACGATGGAATGTATCACTCCTCATTCTTGATCTTTAAACTCTTCTCTCCTCAGGCAAAAGGAAAACCTGTCTCTTGCTACCTCTTTGCATCAAGTCTGTCTAGTCTCAAACTCAGAGCTGTGTTCTTCAGCAACTTTAGGGTTAGGAGTCTCTGCTCTCAGTGCTGGGGGGATGTCTGCCGCAATGGATGATCCTGATTTTAGTTTCCATTTGGTGGAGAGTCCCAACAAGAAGCCATGAGGGGTCATGAAGGAGCACATGTAATTAATATCTCACTTATTAACCTGTCAGTTGTGTCATTTTAAAATTGACTGGTTTCAGGTCTCCTCTCAAGTTGTTCACTAACTACTGGCAACCATCTCATGATATGACCTTGAGCACATTGCTTCAGATTTCTGAGCTTCGATTTTCCAAGGCTGGATCATCTCTAAGTCCCCTTCCAGCTCCAAACTTCTAACATGTATGTGTTGAGATTCTGGACAAGCCTCTATGTGCTGAGCTCTGGCATCCATATGAAATACAGAGAGTCCCCATCAGACTTCAATTTCTCTAGTAATGGAGGGGAGGTCTGGTATAGATTAAATATAATCCACTGATAATCCAAAACCCCACGTTAGCCTTTGGTTTTGATCTCATGTATTAGAGCAGCGAACAAGCTACAAAATTGACCAATTTGAATTCTACCTGTCCCTTCCCCTTCTATCCTCTCAAAGACATGCTAATTTGATCTGTAATGTGGCCAAAGGGCAGACAGTAGAAGGGAGGAGAAGCCAGAGGCATGAAAAATCCCCAAACTGGATCATCCACCCCCTGGATAATGGGCAGCTGCCTGAACAGAATGCTCAATGAGGGCTCATCTTTTTTCAAGCCAGCCCTGTCCCCATGCTGCAATAGCTGTAATCTCCATGGCAAAATGCATTAAACCATTGAGTTCCTTAGACAAATTCCACCATTCCTCACTCAATTCACAGGCAGGCTAGATTTTTTGAAATTGAGAAACTGGTTAATTGTCATTTGGAAGTAGCAGGATATTTAAAAGACCTAACCAAAATGCCCGTCTGGGGACCCAGGAACCCAGTTTTCTGCTATCTGGATAAGTAAAAGCAAACAGAAACTTGCATAAATTTTTCATGATTGCCTCCATAATTATAAATGTTTTTCTATGAATACCCCTTAAGCTATAAATGTACCCGACTTGTAAATATTGCTGTGACCTCCTCTGGTCCCTCTCTACACCATAATCTCTTTGGAGTGCTGGGAGTATCCATTTTTGCTAACCATAATCTCTCTATATATATCTCAGTTCATATCTTTGAAGAAGGAAATTTGATTGGCTCTTGGCTTGACAATGGATAGGCTGCCTTTGGGTCAGAGGAGGATGTTCGCTCTACCCACAGTCCCTGCCTGGACAAGGCTGCTCCATGTACCTTAAAACTATGACAACAAGTACTTAGACTAGGAGTGGACATCTGAACTGGTCTGCGCTTACAAAATTCTTGGACTCTATGGCAAGAGACTAAACCAGCATGTAGCAAGGTCCTTCCCCGCTGTGAATAACAAGTTAGACTACGTGAGACTCTGAAGGTCCCTCAAGTTCGAATGTTCTGTAATTTCTTTCCTAAGCCTAAAGATTCTTACAGTCTCTTGAAACCAGATCCCAGCAGAGATGAGGACTCACCAGGATATAGTGCCTGCCATGGAGGAGACTGGAGGCCAAGAGACTCTAAGCCAAGGTTAAAGAGAGGACTGGGAGTTAACAGGAATGCATAAAAGTCAGGGCCAGAACTGTGATGACTGTGGCCATCAGGAAGGGGGAACAATCAAAGATCAG
>NW_012102754.1:2391453-2393258 GCF_000951045.1 Mandrillus leucophaeus | reverse complement strand
TTGAGTTCCTTAGACAAATTCCACCATTCCTCACTCAATTCACAGGCAGGCTAGATTTTTTGAAATTGAGAAACTGGTTAATTGTCATTTGGAAGTAGCAGGATATTTAAAAGACCTAACCAAAATGCCCGTCTGGGGACCCAGGAACCCAGTTTTCTGCTATCTGGATAAGTAAAAGCAAACAGAAACTTGCATAAATTTTTCATGATTGCCTCCATAATTATAAATGTTTTTCTATGAATACCCCTTAAGCTATAAATGTACCCGACTTGTAAATATTGCTGTGACCTCCTCTGGTCCCTCTCTACACCATAATCTCTTTGGAGTGCTGGGAGTATCCATTTTTGCTAACCATAATCTCTCTATATATATCTCAGTTCATATCTTTGAAGAAGGAAATTTGATTGGCTCTTGGCTTGACAATGGATAGGCTGCCTTTGGGTCAGAGGAGGATGTTCGCTCTACCCACAGTCCCTGCCTGGACAAGGCTGCTCCATGTACCTTAAAACTATGACAACAAGTACTTAGACTAGGAGTGGACATCTGAACTGGTCTGCGCTTACAAAATTCTTGGACTCTACGGCAGAGACTAAACCAGCATGTAGCAAGGTCCTTCCCCGCTGTGAATAACAAGTTAGACTACGTGAGACTCTGAAGGTCCCTCAAGTTCGAATGTTCTGTAATTTCTTTCCTAAGCCTAAAGATTCTTACAGTCTCTTGAAACCAGATCCCAGCAGAGATGAGGACTCACCAGGATATAGTGCCTGCCATGGAGGAGACTGGAGGCCAAGAGACTCTACGCCAAGGTTAAAGAGAGGACTGGGAGTTAACAGGAATGCATAAAAGTCAGGGCCAGAACTGTGATGACTGTGGCCATCAGGAAGGGGGAACAATCAAAGATCAGCTCTAAAACTGGTGTCACAGGTGTTTTGCTAGGGCTGGATACCTGTATGCTTCTGGCATATGGAATTGGATACCCCCTTGTCTCTACCCTCTGATTTATCTTGAGGCTGAGGAACCTCCTTGGAAAAGATTCAAACTCTGCTCACAGTTGGAGTGAGACCCCACTCAGATTTCCTTTACCTGCTTTCGCACTCCTCCCCCAGCTCCTGTGAGTGGCTCGAGAGAATTGCCTTTGGCTGAACCTGAGGTTTTGCATCGCAGTCCCAAAAGGCAGCGTAACTAACCTCTATAGGGCTACAAAAGGCTAGCTCCCAGCCCATTTTTGGGACAAGACTGAGGCTGATATCCATCTGAGACCACATCCTTGATTAGCTGCTTTCTCATTCCATCCTGTTCCCCTTCTCCTGAAGAGCTTCCTTCAATAAATTGTGTACCTTGAAATTCCTGTCTCAGGTTCTATTTCTAGAAATCCTGACCTAAGTGACGTTTTGTTGTTTAATACTGGGGAAAACTTGTATTTGAGAGATTCTAAGGAGACCACCTTTTTAACACCTGCTTCTTTCACGTCTTTGGGATCTTTCATTCTAATAAGGGGAAAATGTGTTAATTCACCAACATGGTGAATTTGTTGACTGTTACGGAATAAGATAACCACTGCTCTACAAAGGTAATTTATTTAAAGCAGAAAAGTACTTTTTTTTTGTGGTGTTAAGAGATGTTTTAATTTAGTATGCTGTGACAAAAATTTGTATACTAGCAATTGGGTTTAACAAAAGGTATTTGTGTTATTTTGAATTGCTTCCCAAACACACAAATTAATAGAAATTGCTTAAAGACTTCGATACAGGCTTTTATTTTTATTTATTTATTTATTTTTTAAGATGGAGTCTCACTCTGTGAAC
>NW_012102754.1:2387923-2390483 GCF_000951045.1 Mandrillus leucophaeus | reverse complement strand
CCTGGCCCATCTTGACAGAGTTCCCTGCTCAGGTCCCACATTTAAGGGGTCCTTCTTATCTGGAGGTTTTGGGGCCGGGGGGAGGGGTGGGCAGAAATCCAAGCTCATTCTCATTGAACTCATTGGCAGAGTCTAGTTCCTCAGTTACAGGACTGAGGTCTCCATCTTCTTGCTAGCTGTTGACCAGGACTTGTTCTCAGCTCCTAGAGGCCAGCTGCCCACTGCATGCCATATGACCCCTTCATCTTCAGGTAGGCAGTAGAGACTGTCCCTTGCAATGATTCCCTCTTATATTAATATATTGGGTCTCTTATATCCCCTGTCTCTAATCTCAAGACCCAGATTTAAAGGATTCATGAGATTAGGTCAGGCCCACTGGAATAATCTTCCTTTCTTAGAGTCAACCATGGCATATAATGCAACTTAATCACATGAACAATACCTGCAACTCTTTGCCTGAGGACTTTGATCAGTCCATGTGGGAACAAGAAAGAAGTGTTAGGGACCCCCAAGAGCAGCCATCAACCAATAACAGATGAAAACTCCAGCTTTCCTGCCCTTCAGTTCCTAACAGGCCATGGACTGGTACTGGTTTGTGGCCTGTGGGTGGGGACCCCTGACCTAGGGTATCAGGTGGAAGAAATTGCTAAATGGCAAAGGATTCAAGATGTGATCTGGCTGCTTCTAATGGCCTACAAGCAGATACAGGAGCAAATAAATGAGTTAAAGTTGAAATTAAAGTTAAAAGAGAAGGAGAATATAAAAATTTGGAAAATTTGCAGACTGGCCATGTGATAGAGAAGGAAAAAACATTTTCAGGAGAGGAATTCAAGCAGTCTGTGGAGCAACCACTTGCTGGAGAGATCAGTGTAACTAAAAGGGAGCCAAGTGCTAATATCCAAGACAGTGAGGAAAAGGCCTCAAAGGCATTTCAGAAATCTTGGAGGCAGCCCTTCCCATCATAGGCCCAGAGGCTTAGGTGGACTGAATGGCTTCCAAGGGCCAGGCCCTGGGTGCCGTTGCCCTGAGCCACTTTAGGAGGCTTCCCTCCCTATCCCTGCTGCTCCAGCTGCAGTTCAAAGGGCCTTAGGCACAGCTCAGGCTGCCACTTTGGAGAGTAATCCTTGGTGGATTCCATGTGGCGGTAAGCCTATAGGTGCACAGAATACAAGAATGAAGTAGGGTTGGCAGTTTTTATGTAAATTCCAGAGTATGTATGAGAAAGCCTGGCTGCCCAGGAAGAAGCCTACAGTAGGGTTGGAGCCCCCACACAGAATCCTCACCAGGGCACTGCCTAGTGGAGCTGTGGGAAGGGAGCCATTGTCCTGCAGACTCAAAAATGGTAGAGCCACCAGCAGCTTTTATTCTGATCCTAGAAAAGCCACAGGCACTCAACTCCAACCTGTGAGAGCAACCACAGTCTCTGCACCCTGCAGCTACAGAGGCAGGGCTGCCCAAAGCTTTGGGAGCTCGCCTTTTGCACCAGTGTGCCCCAGATGCAGGACATGGAGTCAAGGGAGATTATTTTGGAGCTTTAAGGTTTAGTGTCTGCCCTGCTGAGTTTTGGACTTGTATGGGGCTTATTGCCCCTTTTATTTGGCCAACTTCTCCCATTCAAAATGGGGATATTTACCCGATTTCTGTTCCACCATTGTATCTTGAAAGTAAATAGCTTGTTTTTTACTGTACAAGCTCATAGGTAGAAGGAACTTACCTTGATTCTGAGATGAGACTTTGGACCTTAGACATCCAGCATTTGATGCTGGAAAAAGTTAAAGTCTTTGGAAAACTATTGAGAAGGGATGATTGTATTTTGCAAAGTGAGAAAAATATAAGATTTTGGGCCCCAGGGGAAGAATGATATAGTTTGATTTGGATGTTTGTCCCCTCCAAATGTCATGTTGAAATATGATCCCCAATGTTGGAAGTGGGGCCTAGTGGGAAGTGTCTGGGTCATGGGGGCAGATCCCTCATGAATTTCTTGGTGCCCTCCTTGTGGTAATGAGTGAGTTCTTGCAAAATCTGGTTGTTTACAAAGGGTGCGACACCTCCCCACTCTCTCTCTGTCTTGCTACGTGGTTCGCTGGCTCCCCCTTCACCTTCCACCATGATTGTAACGTTCCTGAGGTCCCCACCAGAAGCCAAGCAGATGTTGGTGCCATGCCTGTAACAGCCTGCAGAACTCTAAGCCAAATAAACCTCTTTTCTTTATAAATTATGCAGCCTTGGGTATTCTTTTATAGTGATGCAAAATAGATTAAGATACCTGCTGAGCCACCAGCTTGAGCAATGTGTATGGCCAAGCTCTACTTTCCAAAGGAAGCACTTCATTATAAGACAGCCTTACATGCCAGAAAATCCTTCCTTGGAATGATCTGAAAGCTACCTTCCAGCAATTTCCACTTGTTGGTACCAGTTCTGTGCCCTGGACCAGAGAGAGGAGTAAATCTGTGTCCTCTGCCACACAGTCACTAGAGAAGACCCTGAAATGCTGAGGGGAACAATCTATTTAATCTGGGTAGCATCCCTTCCCATGCATGTAGATCCTGACTGAATCTCT
>NW_012102754.1:2386063-2387103 GCF_000951045.1 Mandrillus leucophaeus | reverse complement strand
AACATGATCACAACAGTCCTTATAAGAAGGAGGCAAGAGCAACAAAGAGAGATTTGAATATGCTATGCTGCTGACTTTGAAGAAGGGGGAAGGGATCACAAGCCAAGGAATGCATGTGGCCCCTAAAAGCTGGAGAAGGCAAGGACATGCATTCTTCCCTTAGGCCTCCAGGAACAAAAACAGCCCTACCAATACTTTGAGTTTAGCCCAGTGAGAACTCTGAGCTACAGAACAGTAAATTTATGTTGTTTTAAGCCAATTAGTTTATGGTAATTTGTTACAGCAGCAACAGGAAATTAATACAGTATACAACCATGGTTCCAACTTTCTTGCTATGAACCAAGGTACACATGAACAGATAACACATATCAGCTTGTGTCTTTGTCTGGGTTCTGCAGAAGCAGACCCTCAAACTTATGTGAATGCAGTTGTTTATTTGGGAGTGTAAAGAAGCAAAGAAGACAGAGAGGCAAGGAAAGTCATTCTTGCAGAGCAAGTTACCACTGTGGTTAATTGGGGGTGAGGCTGACGGAGGGTCTTTGGGAAACAGTGTGGGATAGGCTGCCGAAATGTGCCACCTGAAGGGCAGGAAAGTTGGAGTTTTCATCTGTTATTGGTTGACGGCTGCTCTTGGGGGTCCCTAACACTTCTTGCTTGTTCCCACATGGACTGATGAAAGTTCTCAGGCAAAGACTTATAGGTGCTCACATTAAGAAGCCATTGGTGTACAGGGGAATGTTGAATGCTGAGGCAATATGTGGGCCCATTAACGTCTGCTGAGGCTGATTTCATTGAGAGTTTGCCAGAAAAAACAAGCTGCTCCTCGTTCTGCAGATTCACGTGAATCCTTTCGGAGTTGACTTGGAATGTTGCCTTGGGGTCTGAAATCTCAGTTAAAGAACTGAAGGGCTTGGCCAGGGGCCATGGTTCATGCCTGTAATCCTAGTACTTTGGGAGGACAAGGCGGGCGGATCAAGAGGTCAAGAGATTGAGACCATCCTGGCCAACATGGTGAAACCCTGTCTTTACTAAAAATACAA
>NW_012102754.1:2377009-2380803 GCF_000951045.1 Mandrillus leucophaeus | reverse complement strand
AGCAGGGATTCCTGGCTGGGGATGGAGGGCATTTCATGAAGAAAAAGAGAAAAGTGTTTCATAAGGACTTGCTTAAAGAGGGAGCTAGACTGTGCCTTGACCAAGGCAGGGAGGAATAAAACTCAGGGAAAATCAAGATGACCTAAAATTTTAATGTAAAGAGGGAACAAGAGTCTCATAAAATATACTCAGCTCTGGTAAATAAATCAACTGAAATACAACTAGAAGGATGCTGTGTTCAGAAGAAAGACAGACAGAATCACACTATAGAAGATGACCCAGAAACTCATGGATCCATGTGGAGAAACACAGTGGAGACTATTCTGGTGAGACTAAAATGTGGGAAGAACAATTGTTTTCGGAGTTTTAGCAGTGGGACTGGGGCTGGCGCTGGGGCTAGAGTGTCAGCTCTCCAGCATTTTGCACAAGCCTCATTCTGCTGAAAACAGGGCATATTCCTACAGTGCCCTGCTGACAACTTCCACTCCTAGCCAGGCAGGGGAAGCCACAAAGGAAGAAAGATTATTCTGGAATTGATTATGACCACCAACAAAAAAAATCTAATTGGTAAAATGGAAGCGATAAAAGCTTTGCATAAAGTGACTGTTTTACCCCAGGATTCATAAACGAAATCTTAAGGGTGGTAAGAAAATGGGTTCTAGACTTTGGAAGGCAGATTTCCAAAACATTCCCCAAAAATGGATACAATCCTGTGGCTAGAAAATCTAACTGGTGATATGACATAAGAAAACATGGAGACTTTAAAGCTAAAATTATTACAATCCAAGAATATGTCACCTCCAGAAAGAAATGTGCCTGTACATGATGCTTTCAGATAAATTCTACTCTAGAGTATATAAGGAAAAGCTAGAAGAAGGGGCACAGCCAAGGTATATGACAGAAGTAAGACATGGGCCACGAGGGCTTCAGGAAGACTAACTTCCAGGAAAACCATTGAGTACCCCAAATGCTCAAAATAGTAATAACAACTGAACGTTTATTGATCTCCTCCTATATTCCAATGACTGTGCAAAGCATATTATCCTATTTTATCCTCATATCAATCCTTGAGGTAGGAAGAGGACACTGAGGCTCCGAGTGACCAAGTGGCTGGTTCAAGTCACACAGCTAGTAAGCAGATGAAACAAAAATGTTGACAAGTAAGATGGACTGACAGCTAGTTCAACCTGGCTCAAAGAGCACTGCTTCCTGCCTCCAAATGAACCTGGAGAAAGGTTTGTAGTAGTTACCAACTGGCTCTGTATTTGGCATAGTTGTGGGTAACATTTGAGTAAATGACCCTGATCTACATTTCATAAAGCCAGGAGGCACAAAGAAGAAATGTTGATAGATAAAGATTCAAAATTATTGCAAGCTGGACTTCTTAGACAAAAGGAAACTGGTGCTCATGCATAGGTTGAAGGGCCTTCTGAGGACATTTCTGGGGTAGTTTCCCGTGGGGGCCTGATAACCACAAACTTCACACGAGACAGGGTGTTGTGACCAGTCTCATGAAGGTCTGGTGGTCTGACCATCTGCTTGGAGCTCCTGCACTCACATTTGTAACGGGGTTGCTTAAGACTAGGGGTGGCGAGGAATGTCTGGGGTACCCAGTGTGGTAGCTCGATGGCAGTATCCCAGCTAAGGGTACCGCTTCTTGCTCCTGGATTCCACTATGTTGGGCCTCATTCTGCCTTCCCTTTCTGCGGCCTCACTGTCTTGCATACCCACCCTCCTGTCTTCCTTTTCAGTGTGATCCTGAAATCACACTGTTGTTGGTGTGTTTCTCATAGCTTTTTGTCCATTGCAAGCCCCTCTTCCTATTTTTTAATGTGTTTATGTAGATATGTAATATATTATTGTTATGTTTTCTATCCTTTCTAGGATTTGGCCTAGGAGGGGCAAAATGTAATGTTTGCCCAGTCATTGAAAGCAGAAGTTGTTGCCTAAAATACACTGTTGAAACTATCTCTGAAGTGTCTATTTGAGAGCCATGGAAAATGGGAACATTAAGTGATTTAATTTCAAATCCATCTCAAAAAGCACAGAGAGCTGCTTATGCTCATTGCTCAAGTGACAGCCTTTTTCACAGACCCACATAGGTGCCTCCGTAGTCAAAGACTGAAAAGACAGTCACTATAATACTTCATCAAACACCTTCTAGACTTGGGGCAATTTTTTTCTTCATGAAGTCTCGCAGGAAGCCTTGGACTATCTCAAAAATATCCAGTGAAATTATAATAACTGGAGGCTGCAAAACCTAATCACTTATTTTCATGATTACATAATGTTTTTACTTTTAAACATAGATTACAAGAGCCAAAACTTGATTTTTTTCTGCACACTTATTTGAGCTATTAAAACTTATTATAAATGCCTTCTTTTCCTTCCTTCATTCCTTTTTTCCTTCATTCCTTCTTTTCTCTTTTCCTTTCTTGTATTTACAAGAAAAAATAAGAAAAGGGAAATTAAATCAAGTCTTCTTTATCTCATCTTATTATCAAGAATATGTTCTACAAATATAATGTGGCATAGTATCCAAATGTGGTTTTGCAGTTAGTAGAACTAGCAAGATTCCCAGGGTCCAATTTCATCCTTTGATATAAATTTCAGGAGATTTTTTTAAAAAGACGAAAACACCTTGGAGAGCTAAATTCATCAGAATCAACCATGAAAGATAGGTAAGGAAATGTGGATAATACAGTGAGGGCCAGAACTCTTATCACACATACAAGAGTTTGAGAATGTCTTATAGTGTGGAGAGGCCTCTTGTTGCCTGCCCAGAATTTAAGGTTCTTGATGAGCCAGCATCAATCTTCCCTTCCAGGCTTATCTCTCATTATTTTCTCTTGCTCTCACTTTTTCTCACACACTTTCTTTTTCTCTCTACTTACGTACACACACACGCGCGCACGTGCACACACACACAGAGACAAAGGGGAAGTTAAACAATTCAGAGAACAGTCCTACAAATTAGGACCATATCTGCATCATGAGTATTAATATTCTGTGACTGTCATTAACTTTATTTATTTCAGGGATAAGCTGAAGTTCACCAAGATTCCCAAAATATTTTCATAGTTGATGGCAACGCTAGGGTTGCCAGATAAAAATACAAGGTGCCCAGTTAAATCTGAGTTTCAGATAAACAGTGAATATTGGGAAATTTTTATACTAAAAAAAATTATTGTTTATCTGAAATTCAGTTATAACTGGGTATCCTGTCTTTTGATTTTGCTAAATTTTTGACAATCCTAATGGGGTGTGTGTCAATCAGGGTCTTACTGGAAAACAAATGAAACACTTATATGGGGTAGTTTAAGGAGGGTTTTGAAAAGAGATTATTTACAAAGGTGTAGTCAGCCCCAGGAAAACAGGGGATGATGCAGTACCTAGAGTTAGAAACAACAGCTTCAGTTTCTGTCCCCACAGGAGCAAGGAGAGGCAGAGGCTTTCAGAACTGGAAGACAGGGAAGCTCCATGAGGATGGCTGCCTGAAGAGCAACAACCTCTGCATGAGAGGCTGGACCCAACTGGTGGCCAGCTGGAAGTTAGAAAACCCTGTGATGTGGCTCACAGAGATCAGTGTCTTGGCCAGAGTGCTGGTAAAGGCAGGTGGATATTGGATCTAAAGAGGCAAATAAAACACTTCCAGCATGAGACATCTTGGGGGCTCTGGACATCCGGATGACATGGATCCAGCATATAATTAGGCCATAACACTGGGGGTAGAACCCACTTGACTGTGAAATGCCTGCTTGGGAAGGGTCCCTTTGCCCTGGGACAGCCTCAGG
>NW_012102754.1:2371530-2372067 GCF_000951045.1 Mandrillus leucophaeus | reverse complement strand
TAAAACCTAATTCACATGCTCCCTGACCCACTCCCCTACTCTCACTCTGAGAGCTCATCATTCCTTCCTAGGCCTTCCCACAATGTGCTGGGACACCTCCAGTTGATACTCATGCTAGTTTTGCTTGATGTTTTACTTGGTTGTGTGCAAATCTCTCTACTCCCCTGGATGAGAGGCTGTTTGAGTGCAGGGAATATTTTTCCTTGTAACCCTAGAGTGACCAGCCTGACAGGAACACAAAAATTCTTGTGATTAATGAAATGATTAAGAATAGCTTCTAGAGAGAGATGGTGGTAAAAGTGGGATTCATTTTAATAACAGATAAGTTGATTAAATTCTCACTTGTACCAGTCACTGTGCTTAAGTACTTTTTAAACATTTTTTCACTTAATTCTCATCAGCCCTAATGATAGGCATTATTATTCTCATTTTGCAAGTGAGGAAAGAGGCTCACAGAGATTTAGGAGCTCGCTAAGTAAGTGGCAAAACTGGGATAGAAACCCAGCTCTACTGGCTTCTAAAGACCATGTTTTTCAC
>NW_012102754.1:2367283-2369490 GCF_000951045.1 Mandrillus leucophaeus | reverse complement strand
GAGGGGAGGTCAGTCTTTTGTTTTATTGAGCCCTTAAACTCCTTGGAGGTTCACCCACATTTGGAGGGCAATCCATTTTACTCAAAGTCCACCAATTTAAATGTTAATCTCATCCAAAAACACCTTCACAGAAACATAAAAAGTAATGCTTTACTAAATATTTGGGCATTGTGGCCAAGCCAAGTTGACACATTGTGTTAGTCCATTCTCACACTGCTACAAAGAACTGCTTGAGATGAAAAGAGGCTTCATTGACTCACAGTTCCACATGACTGGGGAGGCCTCAGGAAACTTACAATCATGGCAGAAGAGGAAGCGGGCACATCTTACATGGTGGCAGGTGAGAAAGAGCAAGTAAGAGCAGGGAAAACTGCCTTATAAAACCATCAAATCTCATGAGAACTCACTCACTATCGTGAGAACTGCATGGGGAAACCACCCCCATGATCCAATCACCTCCTGCCAGGTGTCTCCCTCAACACCTGTGGATTACAATTCAAGATGAGATTTGGGTGGGGACATAAAGCCTAACAATATCACACATAAAACCATCACAGCTGACTTTTAGTGTAGCCTTGGTCAGATGCACAAAGGTTGTCCTTGTCATCCTCTTGTGGTCGAGCTCAGCCACCAAGGTTGGACTCTTTCTATATGGTTTTGGGAACAAAGCAAGAGAAAACTTGCATTTTTCTCACCCTGGCCTCTTTCTTATTTCTCCTCTAGGAACCTGAAGTAGGTGCAAGCAAGTGGCAAAGGTGTGGGAGATTAGGAGTCTTGGTCCTCTCTTCCTCAATTTTAAATAAATTAGAGGAATTTTGAATAAGAATCTGCCATGGTCAAAAAGCTGTTTATCTGAAATGGTTGTTATGAGTTCTTGATAAGAGAAAATATGAGATGCCAGTGTCATAAGTCCACTGGCATAAGATATATCCCCTGTAAGTGTTTGCAATATTGGGATTAATAATGGGGCATCAAGTGTAGGGTTTCTCCAAACTTTCTTGTGGACATTTCCTAGAAGGACCACTTGTATGATGGTTAGACTAACATGGTGAGTGCCTTTTGGAGAAAATGTGATACTTTGGGGGCAGATATAAACTGGTCCTAATATTTAAGAACGATTCAAATCCTTTGTATTAGAAATAATATTCAAGTGACATTATGAACCAATTTTGGATTTCACGGAATTAACTGTGCAAAATGATCACCCTGAGAATATCTAAATCTGGGACATGCTGTGACATTCAAAGTTTTATATTAGGAATTCCTCCTCTAGGTGTGTCACTAAGTCAAAGGACTTCAGCATTGCATAGATCAGAGCAAAAACTAAAACTATGGCATTTTCTTTGGATAAAAACTTGTGATCAGTGCCACCTGTAGTATTCCGGTTGTCCCAGGAGTTACAGACGTTTTTAACTACTGAGATGAGAAGGAAGGTCTACACTATGTTCCTGAAGAATGAATAATGGGAGCTACATTGTCATTCTTACATTTTGTGACTGGAACTTCCTGCCATCTTGCCATGAACTAATTATTGGTTTACCTCATGAATGGGCAAAGACAGTTAATACATTCCCAAAAGATAGCCCCCTCCACCCCCTGGGTGGATTCCAGATGGCAGGATGTTCATAAAGTATGAGAAAGTCCCGAGCTCAATAAAATTCCAAATCCATAACTCATAATGTAGTATGTTGAGTCTGATTGTGCTTTTGCTGTAATGTCATTAATAATCAGCTGTTGATAAGCTTAACCAACTCACATTTTACAAAGATTTTAATTTCCCAACAAGATCAGCAAGAAGTTCAATGACTCTCAGTAAAGGTAATGTGCAAGTGTCTCAGTTAAATTGTATTTTCAGTCTCTATAGAGTCTTACCTCACTCAGACTAGAGTGCTGGAATAAAGTATGTGTTACCAGTTCAAGGGCATCTTGTTTGATTAAATGTTCAATCAATCTCTTATACAAAGCAAGAGCTCCATTTATGGATTTCAAGGGAATTGGCAAAATCATTATTGAAGGCGTTAAGCAGAGGATTGACATGTTAGATTTGTATTTTAGAAAGGTCTTTCTGACTGTGGTGTGGAAAAAGGCTTGGAGAGATAAACATTAGCAACAGGGAGACCAGTTGGGGTTCTCCAGAGAATGGAAGGGTCTGAACTGGGCCAGGAGTTGTAGAGTTGATGAGGAGCTATGTGCCTGGGCATCAGTCT
>NW_012102754.1:2345343-2365119 GCF_000951045.1 Mandrillus leucophaeus | reverse complement strand
CTACATTGCCAGAGTCTTTGATGCTAAACATTCCTCAAACTCTTGCAGACTAATTTGTGTTTGTTATGGTCTGAAGGTTTGTGTCCTCCCAAAATTCATGTGTTAAAGCCCTAATCCCCAGTGCGATGCTATTTGGGAGTAAGGCCTTTGGGAGGTAATTAGGGTTAGAATAGGTCATGAGGCTGGGGCTCTTATGATGGGATTAGTGCCCTTGCAAGAAGAGAAAGAATCTTTCTCTCTTTCCATGCTCATACATGGAGGAAAGAACATGTGATGACACAGTGAGAAGGTGGATGTCTATAAGTTAGGAAGAAAGTCTCACTAGGAACTGAATCCACCAGCACCTTCTTAGACTTCCCAGCCTCCAGAAGTGTATGAAATGTCTATTGTTTAAGCCACCCAGTCTATGATAATTTGTTATAGTAGCCCAAGCTAAGACAGTGTTGTATTTCACTTCTACCTTGACCACACACTCAATAAATACTATGTTGTCACCTGCCTGCCCACTGCACACCTCCCTATCCATCCCTGGCAACTTTGGTTGTCATTCCAGGCTGGCTGTCTCCAGTGGTCCATGCACTAGACCTCTCCCTCCTCATCAGAAACATCCTGTCTGCTTAGAACTTTGCCAGTTGGATGGGTTAGTGCACATTAAGGTGTTAAACACTTCAAAGGGTTGTTTCTTTGGGACAAGACTCTTGCCCAGGCTGTTGATACTTTGAACCCCACATAGGAGCCCTTTGAGTTCAAGGCAGGCTGGCAGGGAGATACAGGGGGAGCAGAAGGGTCTTTTGGTCCCTCCTGAATAAGATCTCAGCTCTCAGGCACTGTTACTTACACAATTCCATCAGTTTCTTGAGAGAGAGGTATGATCCTCGGGGGGAATCTGTTAATAGAAGCATAAATATAGGAAGCCCTCAGAGTCTCTCATTTCACAGTCAGGTAACTAAAGCCCAGCAAGGTTACTCACAACGACACATCCAAAGTGGCAAAGCCAAGGCCAGAAGGAAAGCATCATCAAGGAAGGCACATCCTTCTTAGAGCAGGGCTTACTCATGCATGCGTTCCCTGCTTCCCTTTCTTTCTCCTCCTCTCACACACTTCCTTGTTGCTTTTGCTGAGCAGGAGGGCTAAATCACAGCCAGTTTTCAGAGGTCAGTTTCCAGGGTAGGCAGGTGCTGAGATTATGCAACTACATGGTGAATCATTCTGGAAGGACAGCTCAAGCACATTCTCATGTGGTCAGCTCCACAGGATGTGGCATTTTTCTACAGCTGCAGAGAAGCTGGAACAATCCTATCTGCAGGATAAAACTCCTCTTAAGAGTTTAAACTGTTTTAACCAAGCCTTTGAGGAGCTCTCCGTGCAGCAACTACAACAATCCTATGGGCAGCCATGGGGGATGCAAAAACCTTTTACAAAGATGATTTAACCCCCAAGTTTGGATAAATAAAATGTGGATCTACCAGGAGAAAATAAATATCCAGGAAAGGAGCCATTCCTTAGAAAATTATAAGTGACCAAAATTGGCTCAAAATTAGAAAATCTGTTCAGACCAATAATTATGGAGGACCCAAAAACATTGTCCAAGAATTAACTGAAAGAAAAGTCACCAGTTTCCAGTAGGAATATAATTGAGTAATTAGAAAAAACTTTTAAGGAATCTTTTTTTTATTGTATAAATTATTTTAGGACATAAAAATATGAAAAGCTCCTCTGATTCATTTCACAAAGCAAATTTAACCCTAGTACTAAACTATGACAACTGGCATTCTCAAAAGAAAATGCTGAACCAATCATCTCATTTACAAGTATAGATATAAAAATTCCAAATAGAGAGGCTACCACTCAAAAGTATAGTGAAAAGAATATGCAGGTATGCAAGTAGGGTTCAGGGTACTAGGAATGCAAGAATGCTTCAAAATCAGGAAAGCTATAAATAGAGTTAATCACGTAAATAGACCACAGAGTACAGAGCATAACACAGTCTACCTCTATTCCTGATGTTTAAATACGAGTAGAATGATATTTACTTGAGGTGCTGGTTATTCCCAGTTTTTGCTTCCAGATTTGTTTTTCTCCTCCCTTTTCAATTCCTGTTTTGTGTCCTTCTGTGGCTGACCTCCACAGACCGCATCTTTCAGGCTCTCAGATCCTCTGTCTTCAGACTGTGCTCCGCTATCAGGTATAGGCAGAGGAAGGAAGGCGAAGGGAAGGATGCTTGGAATGTTTGTCTCCTCTATCCCTTTCACCCCCTGCAGTTTCAGCAGTGGAAGTGTTCAGCAGTGGATGTGCTCCTCCTCAACTACAGCTCGTCTAGGCAGACCTTCTGGCATGGCTCTGACTCTCACAGGCTCCAGTGATAATTTTCCCTCCCTTTATTCCTTCACGTTTACGGGTATTCACAGATTCCCACTGTTGCTAGTCCCTGGACACCTCACCATCTTTGTGTGGTTCCCTTAACCCCGCTCACATCTCTATGCTTAGTTTCTCTGTTCAATTCTCTTTAGTTAAATATTTTTCGGCGTATTGTCTTACTGCCAGGATCTTGACTAATACATCCAGCATGATGAATACTATTTATTATAGATCAGTAAACACTCTTATATTTATTAGAGTAATTAAATTGTCTCATAATGTAATAATAGATGGAAAACCCTGAATTTTCCTCTTTGACAATTTTTGGGTCAATGAGAAAATTGAAGCTGAAATTTCAAACTCTAAGACTTAGTAATAAAATACTGCATGTCAAAATTAATGAAAGACGGTCAAAGCTGATTTTACAGGAAAATAAAGCCATAAACACATATATTAGACACTACAAATGAAAAAATTTTAAAACGTGCTCCAAATTTAGGGGAAAAAATCACGAGTAACATATGGAAAGCATAAATAATAAAGTAAAAGCAGAAATTAATGAATTACAAGACTCAAAAAGAAGAAACAAATTTTAAAAACTTGACAAAAATCATATTAGAAATAAAAAACAACAAATTAGAAAGAAGAATTAATGAAACATACAGAAGACACTCAAAAACCTTTCAGGGAATGTTTGGCAAACCTGGGTACAAATTAAATTGAAACTTGGATAAAATAACTGAGTGTCTTAGAAAACATAGAAATTACCAAAATTCACCCTAAAGAAAATAAGAACTCTTAATGGACTAATAATCAAAAATTGAGACCAAAACACCCCCTAATCACCAGGCTCAGATAGTTTCTCAGGTAAATAATTTCAAATGTTCAAGGAACAAAGAATTCCAATACTTAAATCGTCTCAAAGCACAGCAAGATAGGAAGAGCTTCCACGGGAAGCCAAAACTAACACCACCACTCAAATCAGAGTACAAGGAAGATGACCAAACTCATTTATGAATATTGCTGTTAAAAATGTATTAATAATAAAAATTAGCAAAAGACTGAACAGATAAAAAAGAAGAGATCTGTCATGAAAGCAAAAAAGAAGATGGGATATCTTGGGAATAAAATTCTGCAAGTTACTGGGATCCAAGCAGTCCATTTTGATGCCCAGAGATTTGCAACAGCTTAAAAAAACTTGCAGATGAATCATATAGCCTACAAATATGGAAAAAAATTAAGAAAAAGTTAGGTATGTAATGAATGCATAAAATATATATAGATGGTAGTCTATTTTTATCATTTACTATCATAAATTATACTCATCTATTATTAAAAGTTTAAATTTATCAAAACTTATGCATACACATACAGGCCATACATGGTGCCTTTTGCAGTTGAGAGAAATGTAAAGAAATGTAAAGATGCAATATTAAATCATAACTGCATAACATTAATTATAATACATACTGTACTACTGTAATAATTTTGTATTTACCTCTTGTTACTCTTGGGTCAGCTCCAGTGTTGGGAGTATCTGCTTAAAACACCATGTGCTGCTAATCATCTCCTTGTGAACAGTTTGTCTCTCCAGTAAATTGCATATCACATTAAAAAATGATCTCTTGTGGTTCGCATGTATTTTTCATCGTGCAATACCATAAACCTTGAATAACATCATGGGACACATACAAACTTGCCAGTACTTGAAGTGGTCCCAAGTATCAGAGAAAAGTCATGACATTACAAGAAAAGACTGAGTTGCTTGATATGCACCATCAACTGAGGTCAGTGGTTGCAGTTGTCCACCATTTCAAGATAAATGAAACTAGTGTAAAGATCATAGAAAGAAGAAAACAAGAAAGCAAGAAAGAAAGAAGAAAGAGAGAGAGAGAAAGGAAGAAGAAGGAAAGAAAGAAAGAGAGAAAGAGAGAGAGAGAGAAAGGAAGAAGAAGGAAAGAAGGAAAGAAAGAGAAAGAGAGAGGGAGGGAAGGAAGGAGGGAGGGAGAGAAGGAAGGAAGGAAGGAAGGAAGGAAGGAAGGAAGGAAGGAAGGGAGGAAGGAAGGAAGAACAATTTCATGAAGCCATCACTGCATTAAAAAAAAAAAGTGCATGAAACCTTGCACTTTTTGTGAAGTACTTTTTATCTCACATTGAAAATGTGGCTTTTCTGTGGGTGCAGGATTGATATAAGAAAGGCATACCTTTATACTCTAATATGATTCAAGAAAAAGTGAAGTTATTACATGAAAACCTAAAGCAAATGGAAGGCAAAGAATCTAAAGCCTGAGAATTTAATGCCAGAAAAGGATGGTTTGATAATTTTAGAAAAAGGCCTAACTTTAAAAATCTCAAAGTAACAGGAGAAGCAGCTTCTGCCAACCAAAAGGCAGCAGACAAGTTCCCAGACACCTTCAAAAAAATCACCAAGGAGAAAGGACATTTGCCTGAACAGATTTTTAATGCAGATGAAAGTGCCTTATTCTAGGGGAAAATGCCACAAAAGAAATTTATGAGTAAGGAAGAGAAGTAAGCACCAGGATTTAAGACAAAAAGAGATAAGCTAACTCTATGTTGTACAAATGCCATCGGGTTTATGATCAGGACTGCCTTTATCTACAAAGCTGCTAACCCCTGGGCCTTGAATTGAAAGGACAAATATGAGCTGCTTGTCTTTTGGTTATACAATAAAAATGCATAAAAAATAAGAACCCATTTTCTGGATTACTTCCACTGATGCTTTGTCCCTGAAGTAAGGAAGTACCTTGCCAGTAGGAGACTGCCTTTTAAAGTTCTTTTAATATTGGACAATGCCTCTGTCCACCCAGAATTCCACAAGTTCAATACCAAGGGCATTAAAGTGGATTATTTGCCCCCAGACACAATGTCTCTAATTCAGCCTCCAGATCAGGGCATCATAAGGACCTTTACAAAATCATTACACATGGTACCTTATGGAAAGAATTGTCAATGCTATGGAAGAGAACCTTATTAGGGAGAACATCATAAAAGTGTGGGAGGATTACACCACTGAAAATGCCATCATTGTCATAGGAAAAAATCCATGAAAGCCATCAAGCATAAAATAACTTTCTGCTGGAGAGAACTATGTTCACATGTTGTGCATGACTTCACAGGATTTACAACAGAGTCAGGCAAGGAATTCATGAAAGAGATTGTGGATAATGGCAAAAAAAAAAAAGTGCTAGGTGAAGGGTTTCAAGATATGGATTTTGGAGGAATTCAAGAACTAGTAGACACCACACCATAGGAATTAACAGATGATGACTTTATAAAGATGAGTGCATCTGAACCAGTGCCAGATGATGAGGAAGAAGATGTGGAAGAACCAGTGCCAAAAACTTTAGACAATCTGGCAGAAAAGTTTCAATTATTCAAGAGTACTTACAACTTCTTTTGTGACACGGGCTCTTCTATGATATAGGCACTGAAGCTAAAGCAAATGGTGGAAGAATAATTGGTACCATATAGAAACATTTTTGGAGGAATGAAAAAGCAAAATGTCAGACAGAAATTATCATGTATTTCCACAGTTACACTAAGTGTGCCTGCCTCTCCTGCTTGCCCTTCCACCTCCTTCATTTTGTCTGCCTCTGCCACACCTGAAACAGCAAGACCAGTCTTTCCTCTTTCACCTCCTCAGTCTGTTTAACCTGAAGACACCAAGGATGGAGACCCTTAGGATGATTCACTTCCACTTAAATGAGTAGTTAATATATTTTCTCTTTCTTACTATTTTCTTAACATTTTTTTTCTCTAGCTTTATTGTGGGAATACAATATGTAATACATATAACATACAAAATACACGTTAATCAACTGTTTATGTAATCAGTAAGGCTTCTGATCAATAGAAGTCTATTTGTAGTTAAGTTTTGGGGGAGTAAAGAGTTATAAGCAGATATTCAATTGCATGGAAGGTCAGTTCATCTACCTCCTGCATTGTTCAAGAGTCAACTATGTATTAGTAGAATAAGTATCTAATTTTGGAACACTTTCATCACCCCAAAAGAAAACCTATACTCATTAGAAGTCACTTTCTCCATCCCATTCCCACATACCCTAGGCAATCACTAATGTACTTTCTATCTCAGTAGATTTGCCAATTCTGGACATTTCGTATAAATTGAATTATACAATATAATGACTTTTGTGACTGGCTTCTTTCTTTTAGCATCATGTTTTCAAGGTTCATCCATGCTGTAGCACCTATCAATACTTTATTTCTTTTAGTGTTGAACAATATTCCATTGTTTGAATATACCATATTTTATTTACCCATTTATCAGTTGATAGACTTTTGGGTTGTTTCCACTTTTTGTCTATTATGACCAAGGCTGCTATGAATATTTCTATTTGTGTACAAATTTGTGTGTAGAAATATGCTTTAATTCTCTTGGGTATATACCTATGAGTGAAACTGCCTGGTCATTTGGCAACATTGTATTTAAACTTTTAAGGGTATGCCAGGCCATTTTTCAAAGCAGATGTAATATTTCATATTCCCACCAGCATTGTATGAGTATCCTGATTCTTCTACATTTTTGTCAACATTTGCTATTTTCTGATTTTTATTTAATTTTATTTATTTATTTATTTATTTATTTATTTATTTATTTTGCAGTTGCAAGATTTAATGGAGTGAAGACAGAGCTCCCATACAAAGGTAGGGGACCCAAAGAGGGTAGCCGTTGTTGGCTTGAATGCCTGGGTTTATATCCTGATCATTGTTCCTCCCACTATGCTCTCAGGCGATAGATGATTGACTATTTCTTTACCTCCTGTTTTTGCCCAGTTCGCATTTTTGTGAGCTCTCTTTACTATCTGATTAGTCGGGTGTGAGCTAAGTTGCAAGCCCTGTGTTTAAAGATGGAAGTGGTCACCTTCCCAGCTAGGCTTAGGGATTCTTAGTCAGCCTAGGAAATCCAGCTAGTCCTGTGTCTCAGTCCCCCTCTCAACAGGAAAACCCAAGTGCTGTTGGGGAGGTTGGCCGATGACCGCTCTAACTGCTTCCTGCTGAATTTGGGGATAGTAGGGGTTGCGCAGTTGAGATTTTCTCGGAAGGGGTGCCTTCGATGTCATTAACATCAGAGCATGGGCTAGCAGGCCGATCCAGGGGTTCGTGGTAGCTCTTAGTCATGGACTGCATCTGGGGCTCCATTTGAAGAATCATTTGTAGCTTTACAGCTTTCATTCTGGAAGAGACAAACTTAACAAGGTTAAAGATACAGGGTCCAAAGAGGAGTAGAAATATTATAGCTGCTAGAGGTCCTAAGAAGGGGAGAATCCAGGACATCCATTGGCTGAGGAGGCCCCAGGGTCTAGTGTTTTGAAGCTCCTCTGCTCTACGTTGTATTCGATCTCAAACTTCTTTAACTTTCTTGGTGACGATTCTGGATTGATTAGCATAATAACAGCATTCTTCCCCTAAAAATAAACAGGTTCCCCCTCTTTCAGTGGTTAGCAAGTCTAAAGCTCTTTGATTTTAAAGGACTACTGTTGCTGGGGGGTTAAGTTGATTTTGCAAGGTGATTAGAGAGTCAGCAACTCATTCCATGTCACCATTTAGTTCTTGAGATAGTTTGTAGTAGAACTGAGTAGAGGTCATGATACCACCAATGCCAGTACCTAGTCTGCCTAGCACTCCTACTCCAATAACAAAAGGAAGAAAGGGTGCTCTTTTGTTGCAGGGCTTAGGTACAGCATGATTGCATAAATCTTGTTCAGTGTAGATGGTCATAGGGGCATTAAGAATGAGAGGAAGCACATAGATTCTGAAGAGCCATTCAAACAACGATAGGCTGAGGTACCACAGACAAAAAATATTCCTGAGAGTAGGCAGACTGTTTGTGTGGGAGGAGTTACCCACCTGATGCATTGAGAGTTGGTTGTATCTATAGCATTGCTAAATTTTACACAGGTGAGGTTTGAGGTATGGGTTATTTCCAGATTGGAAACAAGAGGTCCTACTAAAACAGAAGTGGTATTTATTTCTGTGCTGAAGTTGTTCCATTGTTCAGGTACAGGGATTGAAATATATGGCCTGAAGTGCAGGGGGAGGCACATCCAACAGTTAGTAGTGTTTTGGACTGAGACCTCATGGAGCCTAGTGAGGGTGGTATTAAATAGGCTTTGCAGGCGAGTATGGGTATGGAGGGTTTCATGTAGTTTTGAGAGATCTAGTCCTTTGTAGGGACTAGGGGTGCTATGTACCTGGGTCAGTTGGGAGATTACTTCCTTTACGTGTTTTTCTCTTGCCTGATCTTGAACTCCACCCTCATCAGACATACCAGTATGGGTGAAGTAAGTCCAACAGACAGTGGTCCAAGTCCTCCAGGACAACCAGGATTAATCATTTTCCCTGTCCAATAATGAGTATTTGCATGCATGCAGAGA
Organism: Mandrillus leucophaeus; assembly: GCF_000951045.1. Classification (NCBI taxonomy): domain Eukaryota; kingdom Metazoa; phylum Chordata; class Mammalia; order Primates; family Cercopithecidae; genus Mandrillus; species Mandrillus leucophaeus. Next base: position 2,356,345 of record NW_012102754.1, on the reverse strand, counting down.
GTGGCAGTTATAGCAGTTTCTGGGTATATGGGTGTGGGCAGTGAAGGTGGGGGTTCCCTTAGATAAACTCCTATATGATGGGGCGTCAATATTTCCAGGATGCCACATTCTCCACAGAAACTCTTGGTAAGGGGAGCTACTGATCGTACAGCGGCATGGAGGGGGTGCAGTGAGAGTGAAAGGGGGTAAGAGAACAGTAAAGAGAAATATATAATAAGGGAGGGCCATGGGGATTTATGATTTTGTTACTTTCCTCCTGGTTGTCTTTTGAAGAGCAGGCGCAGATCCTCTAGAAGTTCACAGGAATAGCTAGCGTTGTTTCCTGGATTTTTGGGTTCCTTTGGCAGTATCCAGGGTTTGACTCGAGTATGATGTATCGAAGACTCCACTTCAGTCACTGTAACCACGATTGGGGTAGATAAAATGACTGGTTAGTGTCCTTCCCAGGATGTGTCTAAGGATGGGGAATTAGAGGGAAGGGACTTGACTAATACCATGTCAGCAGGGTGGAATAGTTCCTTTTCCTCTTCTTGGGGACAGGTTCCTTGTAATGTTTTAAGAACTTGTTGATATTTGGCTAAGGAGGTAATGTCTGCAACTAAGTTGGCCATCTCTCAGTCAAGTACAAGGTCATTGGCTAGGAAGGGCCATCCATACAGCATTTCATATGGGCTAAGTCCTTCTTTTTGGGGAGAGTTTCGGATTCTTAGTAAGGCTATAGGCAACAGAGCAGGCCATGCGAGGTGGGTTTCCTGGGTTAGCTTTTTTAGATGTCATTTGAGTGTTTCGTTCATTTTCTCGACCTTCCCTGTGGAGTGTGGCCTCCACAAGCAGTGTAAGTGATATTGTATACCTAACCCTGGGATACTCCCTGGGTTACTGTAGCCTTGAAAGCAGGGCCATTGTCACTCTGTAAGCCTCAGGGAAGTCCGAATCTGGGAATTATTTCATGAACTAGTACCTTCATTACCTCTTGGGGCTTTTCTGTCCTATAGGGAAAAACCTCTGTCCAACTAGTGAAAGTGTCTACCCAAACTAGTAGATACTGAAATCCCTGAGATTTGGGCATGTGGGTAAAATCTTGTTGCCAGTCTTCTCCTGGGTAATGGCCTGTTCTTTGTTCTCCTGAAGGAGTTTGGCAATAAGGCAGGGGATTATTTCTTTGGCACACTTCACAAGCCCTGATTATCTGCTTGATAGTTTTGAAAAGGCCTGGTCTGGTAAATAATAATTTGGCGATCTGATGGGTGCTATCAACGCCTAAGTGAAAGGTTTGGTGAAGAGTTTTAAGTAATTTCCATTGGCTAGTTGCAGGCAAAAGTATTTTTCCTTCTTCGGTGGCTAGCCATCCTGAGGGAAGGAAACTATGTCCTTGTGAAGTTCCCTATTCTATTTCTCCTGTTGAGTACTGGGGCTTGGTTTTCCAGAGGGGATTACCCCATACTAGGGGTCCTTCTATAAGCATTTCTAATGGAGGGTCCCGCATGAGCCTCTTTTGGCTTCAATATCTGCTTGGTGGTTCCCTTCTGTTTCCTTTTCCTTTCCTTTCTGATGACCCCGGCAGTGGAAGACTGCCACCTCTTTAGGTTTCTGTACAGTCAATAATAATCTCCTAATGGCTTCCTGGTGTTTGATAGCTGTTCCCTCAGAAGTTATGAATTCCCTTTCTCTCCATATTGCCGCATGGGCATGGAGGACGAGGTAAGCATACTTACAGTCTGTATATAGATTTACCTTTTTTCCTTCTCCTAATTCCAGTGCCCAAGTGAGGGCTATTAGTTCTGCCAGCTGAGCACTAGTTCCTGGAGTGAGGGGATTACTTTTAAGTAGTCCATTATCACTGACCACTGCATACCCCACTTTTTGAAGTCCTTTTTCTACAAAGGAACTTCCATCAGTATACAAGTTGAGGTCGGGATCAGTCAAGGGAACCTCTAAAAGGTCTCCTCGAGCGGCATAAGTTTGAGCAATCACCTGTTGACAATTACGTTCTATCTTTTCTTCATTGTCTGGAAGAAATGTAACTGGATTAAAAGTTGCAAAAGTACGCAGTCGCAGCACTGGCCCTTCAAGTAATAGAGCCTGATATTTAAGTAAATGGTTGTCTAACAGCCACAAGTCTCCTTTAGCAGTGAGTACGCCATTCACATCATCAGATGTCCACACAGTAAGATCTCTTCCTTATATTATTTTAACTGCTTCAGATACTAAGACTGCTACTGCCGCCACTACCCGTAAACAATGAGGCCAACCCTTTGCCACTACATCAATTTCCTTACTCAGGTATGCCACGGGATGTAAGCTGGTCCCTCGGACCTGTGTAAGGACTCCTACACATATTCCTGTTTTTTTTCTGCGACGTATTAAGAAAAATCTTGCCCCGTTGGCAAGCTTAACACTGGGGCTTGGGTAGTGCCTTCTTTAGGGCCTGGAAAGCTGTTTCTGCTTCAGGTGTCCATCTTACTAAATGGGTTTTGGTTTTCTGAGTTTCTTTAATTAGTGTATATAATGGTCTGGCTATTTCACCGTACCTGGGAATCCATATTCAGCAGAAACTTGTTATGCCAAGGAACCCTCTTAGTTGCTTTAGGGTTTGGGGATGAGGATAAGCCAGTATAGGCTGGATACGTTCCTCACTGAGGGCCCTGGTGACCTTGGATAATTTTAGCCCTAAGTATTTAACGTGCTGTGAGCAGAGCTAAGCCTTTGGCTTGGAAACCTTGTAGCCACAGGTAGCAAGGAAATTTAAGAGTGCTTGGGTGGCTTGATGGCACAAAGTTTCTGAAAGAGCAGCTAAAAGTAAATCATCCATGTGCTGAAGGACAAGAGCGTCCAGGTATGAGAACTGGCTCAAGTCTTGGGCCAATGGCCAAATAGATGGGGGTTATCCCTGAACCCTTGGGGTAAAACAGTCCAGGTGAGTTGGGATGTTGGGTTTGAAGGATCTTCAAAGGCAAACAAGAATTGAGAGTCAGGATGTACAGGGATGCAGAAAAAGGCATCCTTAAGGTCCAGGACTGTAAACCACTCTGCTTCCTCTGGTATTTGGGAAAGCAGAGTGTAAGGGTTAGGTACAGCTGGGTATAGGGGAACAACGACCTCATTGATAATCCTGAGATCCTGCACTAACCTCCACTGTCCGTTGGGTTTCTGTACTCCTAATTAGTATCTATCCAACTGGAGTATTGCAGGGGCTATTGCATGGTTTTACTAAGCCTTGGACTTTTAAGTCCTTAACAATCTTTTGGAGTCCTTGTTGGGCCTCGGTTCTAAAGGGGTACTGCTTTAGTGGGGAAAGGAGGCGGAATCCTTTAGTTTAACTTGGACAGGATGGGCATTCTTTGCTCGTCCATATTGTCCTTCTCTTGCCCAGACTTCAGGATTAATTCCTTCCACAAGCAGGGGACAACAAACGGGTGTTCCTTCTTCTATGTTCAGGTGTATAATGGCCCCCGCTTTTGCTAGAATGTCTCTCCCTAATAAGGGAGTGGGGCTTTCAGGCATAATTAGAAAAGCATGTGAAAAGAGTAAAGTTCCACAGTCACAACTTAGTGGCTGGGAGAAGCATCTAGTGACTAGCTGTCCTAGGACCCCTCGGATAGTAACAGATCTGGAGGACAGTTGTCCAGGACAGAGGAGTAAGACTCAGAAGGCTGTGCCAGTGTCCGGGAGACAGTTAACCTCCTGGCCCTCAATGGTCAAGCATACCTGGGGCTCTGAGGGTGATGGCATGGGCTGGCGCTTGTTCCAGGCACCCTCAGTCCTGCTGCCGGATCATCTGGTTAGTAGCTTCTGACTCAGAGGACCTTCATCCCCTGGGGCAGTGGGCCTTCCAGTGATTCCCTTGACATAAGGGGCATGGACGAGGGGGCAGCTTATTTCTACTTGGACAATTTTTTTAAAAGTCTCCTTGTAGACTGCACTGGAAGCAAGCCCTATTAGGTGTTTGATTTGCCCAGTTTTTCCCTTTTCCAGAGCCTCCAAAGTCTGCTTGCCTGAGGGCCATGACTAAAGCGGTGGCCTTTTTTTATCCCGTTTGTCCCATTCTGCCTGCTCCTCCTGATCTCTATTATAAAAAACCGAGGTTGCCAAGTTCAATAGGGTTTCTAAGTTTTGCTCTGGGCCTAAGGCAGACTTTTGAAGTTTTTTTCTAATGTCTGCAGCTGACTGAGTGATAAACTTATCCTTTAAGATTAGTTGGCCTTCAATAGAGTCAGGTGACAGGGAGGTATGCTTCCTCAATGCCTCCCTTAGTCTCTCCAGAAAGGCAGTGGGATTTTCTTCCTTTCCCTGTGTTATATTGGACATCACTGAATAATTCAGAGGCTTCTTCCTAGTTTTCTTTAGTCCTTCTAGTACGCAAGTTAGCAAATGTCTGCAGCACCAATCTCCATGTTCTGATTCTGTGTCCCAGTGAGAGTCTACAGTGGGAACTGCCTGCTGGCCTGTGGGGAATCGTTCTCTTCCCTCTGTTATCCTATCATTGACCTGACTGAGATACCAGAGATCGCCAAACTCTCGGGCTGCAGTTATGGCGGCACTTCTCTCATTTGGGGTTAGTGTCTGATTTAGCAGCAACATTATATCTCTCCATGTCAGATCAAAGGATTGTCCTAACCCTTGTAAAACATCAATATAGCCATCAGGGTTATCTTAGAATTTACCTAGGTCTATTTTAATTTGCTTTAAGTCTGAGAGAGAAAAAGGTACATGCGCTCTGGCTGGGCCGAATTCTCCTCCAACTGCTTGGATGGGGCATAATCGGGGAATACTGGCACTCTTTGGTTCATTGTTTACCCCTTTGTCTACCTCCTTTTGGACCGTTTGGCTTGAAGGGGGGTCCTTATTAGTTGGAGGAGTCGGGGGGATGCTGGAGTAGGGAAGTAGACTCTGAGGGCTTCCTGTAGGGCATAAATCACACTTTTTACATAATTGTGAGTTGTCTCTTAATGAAAGGAAAGTTTGTACATATCGCACTTCACTCCATTTGCCTCTTTTCTACAAAAGAGGTCTAGCTGTAAGGTGGTGTTATAATTTATACTTCCCTCAGGAGGCCAGGTTTCTCCCCCTTGAAGAGGATATTGTGGCCAGGCTGTACTGCAGAAGAATGTAAGTCATTTCTTTCTTAGTGTCTGAGGGTCAAATTGGTCCCAATTCTCTAGAATGCATCTTAGGGGCGTTTTTGCCTTCGGGAGGGAATGTTTTCCATCTGAAAAAAGAACTTAGGGATGCCAGCACCTCTAGTCATTTTCTGATGGGCATTAGTCCTAGAGCATACTCTATGGTCCTAATACTTATTCCTTTCCAGGGTGCGTAACCACCCATGGACCTCTGCTTATCGGATTAGTTACGCTCACCGATGTTGCCGTCCTGCACCCCTTCTCCCACCTTTCTTAACCACAAAGAAAGGCATCCGGGCTGCTGGATTCTAGTGGTTCTTTACCAGCATGCCCAACATTGCCTTTGTGCTCAGGGGTGAGTCCTAGAGGTGGGCTGGGTTCCTGAGTATTTCATAACAACCCAGCTGCCTCATCAAGATGCATTCCCATAACAATAGTTTTTTATGCAAATTCATTTCAGAGAGGGTGTAGGTAACCTTTTGAGTCCGGATTGAGTTAGTCCTTTTTTGATTCTGTAAGTACTTTAAGACTTGGCTGAGTGCAAAGAGCTCGCATGTTTGAGGAGACCAATTACTAGGCAATTTTTCTAACTCTGCTTCCACAGTCTCCCTATCAATTACTGAATACCCATTGTGGTTTTTTCCTCAATCACCTAGGAGGAACCATCTGTCCTCCTGTCCTGAAGGGAGTTCCTCCTAGGTCTGGTCGGACCTTTGTATGGTAATTGAGATTTAAATTCCCTGTAAGGAAATCTGCTGGGCTAAGGGAATTATCAGTGGTTAGTATTAAATTACCATTTTTTTTTTTAACAGAATAACCCCATACTTTAAGATTTTTGAGTTAGTAAGTTACCTTTTTGTTTTTTTGACTTAGAATAATTTTGAACTGGTGAGGTGTGCTCACAATGAAGTTTCCTCTAAAAGTTACTTTTCTACTTTCTTCTTTAGCAAAGCAGTTGCCGCTACAGATTGAATGCATCCGCGGGTTACTGGGTTAAGGATTTTTGATAGGAAATCTATAGGTTGTCAGTGGTCTCAGTGTTTTCAGTCTACGCCTTTGTTTACACTGACAACAAGGTAGGATTGGAGTGTTATAGGGTCACAGAGAAGACCTTCAATTATCAATTATAGGTTTTAAATTTACCCTGGCTTTTAAAGGAATAGGGCACACTGTGTGTGTGTGTGTGTGTGTGTGTGTATGTTTTCTATTTCTATCTTTCTCTTTCTTTTTCTCTTTGACTCCCTCTTTGTCTCTCTCTCCATCTCTCTCTCTCTCTCTCTCCATCTCTCTCTCTCCCCGTCTCTCTCTCTGTCTCTCTGTTTCTCCATCTGTCTCCATCTCTCTCTCTCTGTCTCTCTCTCTCTCTCCATCTCTCTCTCTCTTAGCCATTACAAACTTGGGGCCCTAGCAAAGGTGGTGTGGAACAGGTCCCACACAACTGCCCATGTCAAGAGCTGTATACCTAAATTGGGAGGGACACCAGGGATAAGACTCCCTGGGTTTATAGCCTAGATGCCTAAGGACACAGCTTAGAGCTTCCTTAGATCCCTTTGGAGATACAACTTGCTAGAGGAAATGGAAGTCTGAACCATTAGTACCTAGGAGGCAGGAATCAGAGGAAGTAGATTCAGAGGTAAGGAGAATTTTGGGGCTACATTTTCAAGAAAGTCATGGTCGGGACCCAGGAGGTATGGGTCAGAAGGAAAGGTAGGGGTGCACGCATGGGCGACTGTTGAGTAGAGACTTCTGGCTGTGCCATGATCTCAACCGGCTAATGCCGGGAGTTCAGAACAACAGCTTTCTGTCTCTAGTTGGCCCTTGGCTTCCCCAAGAAAATTGAAAGTGGAAGCTGGCTCCAGGCAGACCAACATTCCCAACTCAGAAGGATTGGGGGTTGTTAGAAAGCCCTTCCCCAGATAGCCTCACACCTGAGTCTTAAGTCCAGTGACAATGCTAATCATTTTTAACTGGCCAACAGGTGCCTGGTATTTTCCTCCAATTCTAAGGAAGGATAGGACAGAATAGCAAGTGAAAGTGGTCCAATATTACTCACCACTTTGGAGGTCCCTTTGTGTCACCAAAATATTGCCGGGGGGTTCCTTGCTCCCAGAGCTCCCAAGATGGTGGTGGGCTGCTTCCAAAATGGCGGCGGGCCACTTCCAAGATGGTGGCAAGCCTCATGTTCTCTGACCTGGGGTTCTTGGCCTCATGGATTCCAAGGAATGGAATCTTGGGCCATGTGGTGAGTGTTATAGCTCTATTAGAAGCTGTGGGTCATGGAAGAAAACCCTGGAACCCAGTGACTAGTGTTCAGCTCAATTAGGATGAACCCAGGCACTTAGCTGTGCAGGAACAATGGCAAGCCTTTAGCCCGATCAGGAACAGCAATGGGCGCCTTGCTGGATCAGGAGCACAGCAGACACCCTGCCAGATCTGGTGGGATGGAAGTCAGCGGCAGGTCTGCGATGGCAGCAAACAGCAGTGGTGGACAGCGAGCGAAAGCTTAGCTTGAGCTGCAACTCAGCTTGAGCTGAACCAAGAGAGAGTGCAGTTGCAAGATTTAACGGAGTGAAGACAGAGCTCCCATACAAAGGGAGGGGACCCAAAGAGGGTAGACCTGATTTTTTAAATTGTAGCTGTCCTAGTGAGTGTAAAATAGTATCTCATTATAGTTTGATTCACATTTTCTTGAAGGATAATGGTACTGAGCATCTTTTCATATGCTTATTGGCTATTTTTTGTATATTTTTGTTAGGTAGATGTTTATCTAGATCCTTTGTCCCTTTTTAAATTGGGTTATTTGTCTTTTTATTACTGAATAATGAAGGTTCTTTATATGTTTTGGATACAAGTAACTTAGGAACTTAGATGTGTGAGTTGCAAAAATGTTGTCTTAATTTATAGATTGCCTTGTTTTGCTTTCTTGATGATATTCTTTGTAAAAAGTATTTAATTTTGAGGAAGCCCAATTTATCTTTTTTTGTTGTTTGTGCTTTTGGTGTCATATCTAAGAAACCTTTGTTTAACTCAGGACACAAAGATTTACTTCTATTTTTCTTGTAAGAATTTTATAGTTTTAACTCTTACATTTACGTTTGTGATCCATTTTGAGTTAACTTTTGTGTATGGTATGAGGTAGAAACTCAATATCATTTTTCAAATGTGAATAACCAATTGTTCCAGTATTATTTGTTGAAAAGATTTTCTTTCCTTATTGAAATGTCTTGGCACCCTTGTTTAAAATTGATTGTAAATGTCAGAATTTCTTTATAGACTCTCAATTCTATTCCATTGATCTGTATGTCTATTGTCATACCACCACCAATCTGTCTTAATTACTGTAGCTTTATAGTAAGTTTTGAAATAAAAATGTGAAGTCTTCAACTTTGTTTTTCCTTTTCAAGATTGTTTTGGCTATTATGGATACATCATGTTTTCCTGTGAATTTTTGAATCAGCTTGCAAATTTCTGCAAAAAAGTCACTGGGATTTTAATAGGGGTTACACTAAATCTGTAGATCAATTTGGCAAGTATTGCCTGACTAACAATGTTAAGTCTTCTGCCACGTAACTTAAATGCATTTCCATGTACTTAGTCCTTTATAGATTCATTTCAACAGTATTTCACAGTTTTCACTGGACAAGTCTTGCACTTTTTAAATTTAATTCTAAGTTTTTTATTCTTTTTGATGCTATTGTAATTAGAATTGTTTTCTTAATTTCATTTTCAGATTTTTTATAAAATTGACTTTTGTACATTGTTCTTGTATCCTCCAATCTTGCTGAACTTATTTATTTGCTCTAGTAGTGTTTTGTGGATTCCTTGGCATTTTCTATATAAAAGATAATGTCATCTACAGATAGACATAGTTTAGATTCTTCCTTTCTAGTCTGGATAAGAACTAGACTTATCCAGTTCTAGTTTAATTTAATTTCATTTTTTTGCCTAATTGCCCTGGCTGGAACTTTTAGTACAATGTTGATTGAAAAGTAATGACAGTGGATATCATTGTCTTGTTCTTGATCTTAGGTGGAAATAATTTAGTCTTTTACCATTAAGTATGATGTTAACTGTGGGTTTTTCATAGGTAATCTTTATCAGGTTGAGGAAGTTCCCTTTTATTCATAAATGTTGTTGTTATCTACTTAATCATCAAATGGTATTGGATTTTGTCAGATACTTTCTCTGCATTTATTAAGAAGATCAAGTAGGAGGGTTTTTGGTCCTTCATTCTATAATGTACATATTAATTGATTACACTGATAGAGTTTTGGATGTCAAAACAACTTTATATTCCTGAGATAAATTCCACTTGGGCACTTTTACATGTTGCAGGATTCTGCCTGCTAATATTTTGTTAAGAAATTTTGTATCTATATTTATGAAGAATATTGGTCTGTAGTGTTATTTTCTTGTGATACCTATTTTGTTTTGGTATCAGTGAAATATTGCCCCATAGAATGCTTTAGCAAGTGTTCCCTCCTCTTTTTGGTAGAGTTTGCAAAAAATTAGTATTATTTCTTCTTCAAATGTGTGTTAGAATTCACTAATGAAGCCATTTGGGTCTTGACTTCCCTTTGGGGATAATTTTTAAACTGGTAAATCCATCTTGTTATTTGTTATAGGGCTATTCAGATTTTCTATTTCTTCTTGAGTCAGTTTTGGTGTTTTGTGTCTTTCTATAAATTTGTTCATTTTATCCAGGCTATCTAATTTGTTGGTGTACAATGGTACATAGTATTTCCTTATAATTCTTTATATTACTCTAAGGTCAGTAGTAATATCCTTTCTCTCATTTTTTTTAGAGACAGAGCTTCTCTCTGTTGCCAGGCTGTAGTGCAATGGCACAATCATAGCTTACTGCAGTCTCAAACTCCTGGGCTCAAGCTATCCTCCCACCTCAGCCTTTCTTATTCCCGATTTTGGTAATTTGAGTTTCCTCTCTTTTTCCTTGGTCAAGCTAGTTAAAGATTTGTCTATTTTATTGACTTTTTCAAAAAGCCAACTTTTTGTTTCATTGATTCTCTCTCTGTTGTTTTTCTATTGTCTCTTTCATTTATTTCTGCTTCAATATTTCCTTGCCTTCAGTTAAGTTTGCTCTTTCTTTTTCCATTTCTTAAGGTGGAAGGTAAGGTTATTGATTTGAGATTCTTCTACTTTTTTAATGTAGCTGTTCATAGCTGTAGATTTCCCTCTGAGCACTGCTTTTGCTGCATTACAAAAGTTTTCATTTGTTGTGTTTAGTTACATGTATGTAAAAGTATTTGCTAATTTTCCTGTTATTTACTTTTTGATCCATTGGTTATTTTGAAGCATGTTTAATTTTCACATGTTAGTACATTTTCAAGTTTCCTTCTGTTATGATTTCCAATTTTATTTTATTGTGGTTAGATAATATACCTTGTATGATTTCCTGAAAATTTATTGAGGTTTGCTTTATGTTTATTGTTTATTCTGGAAAATATTCCATGTGTGCTTGAGAAGAATGTGTATTCTGCTGTTGTCGGGCAGATTACTTTCTATATACATCTCTTAGATCTAGTTGGTTTATAGTTTGTTCACGTCTTCTATTTTTTTATTGAACTGCTGTCTATTGTTGCATCCGTTATTGAAGATGGGGTATTGAAATCTCTGTTATAGTAGAATTGTCTATTTCTCCTTTTTATTCTGTCAGTTTTTCTTTCATATATTTTTGGGCTCTGTTGTTAGGTGCACATATGTTTATAATTGTTATGTCTACCAGATATATTGAAAATTTATCATTATAAAATTTCCTGCTTTGTTTCTGGTAAAAATTTTTGTTTTAAAATGGATTTTGTCTCATATTAATGCAAACATGTCTGCTTTCTTTTTGCCATTATGTGCATGATGCATTTTTTTCT
>NW_012102754.1:2337388-2345293 GCF_000951045.1 Mandrillus leucophaeus | reverse complement strand
TTTTTTTTTTTTTTTTTTTTTTTTTTTTTTTTTTTTTTTTACTTCTAACCTATTTGTGTTTTGAATCTACAGTGGAACCTTATAGCCAACAGACTGATGAATCATATTTGTTTAAAATCCATTTTTCCAACCTCTGACTTTTAATTGGAGGGTTTAATCCATTTACATTTAATATAATTGTTAAAATAGGATTTATGGCTGTCATTTTGCTATTTGTTTTCTATATGCCTTATGACTTTTTGTTCCTCTATTCTTCCATTATTGCCTTCTTTTGTTTTAAAAGGATATTTTTTAATATATAATTATAATTCCATTCTAACCATATTTTTTGAGTTATTTTCTTAGCGGTTGCACTGAGAATTATAATTAGCATCTTAAAATATCCTACTTTGGACACCGGCGACCAGGAAAAGCAAGCAGGAGTGCTGTAGCCAGTGCCATAGAGCACAGAGCCACTGCTCTAAAATGTAAGTAGCCAAAAGGATAGAACCCTTTTCAACCATTTTTGTAGCAGAATGAAAGCCTACCTTCAGCAAGTACCTGGCTTCAAGCTGCTAAACTACCTCCTGTTATGCAGATGTGAAAAGATTTTTTGTCATTGAATATAAACAATTAGCATACACAGATAGCCTCTTCAATCTCCATGTGAATTTAGGATGAATTATGTATGACACGGTGCTGTAAATTCTTCCACTTGTGGACTAATTTTGGTGACCATCTTTCTGTCTCTGCAGTCTCTTAAGCAGATTGACTATGATGCATGTCACATTCAAGTTTGATTTTGTAATAAAACAGTTTTCTTTTTGTTCTAAAAAAATCCTACTTTGGATTAATATTAATTTTATTAATATCTAGAAGCTTAGTATCAGTATTGCTTGATTCCATCTGTACTCTTTTGTGTTTTAATCACATATTAAATCTTGATATGTTATAAGCCCACCCATACCATTTTATAATTGCTTTGTGAAACTCACTTTTAAATCAAATAGCAGAAGAAAATATTACAAAAAGTACATTTATACTGTGATTTACATTTGTCTGTGTAATTACCTTTACTGGTGCTCGTTATTTCTTTGTGTGAATTAGAGTTACCATCTAATATCCTTTCATTTCAGCCTGAAGAACTCCTTTGTTATTTCTTGTAAAGCAGATTTACTATTGATAAATTTTCTCTCTTTTAGGTTGTCTGAGAATGTTTTAAATTCCTTTCTAAGGGTAATTTTGCTGTATGCAGAATACTTGGTTAACAGACATTCTCTTCCCCTCACCTTCTAGTACTTTAAGTATGTCATTCCACTATCTTCTGGCCTCCATGAATTCTGTTGAGAAGTCAGCTACTAATCTTATTAAGGATTTCTTTTATGTAATGGATTGTTTTTCTCTTGCTATTTTCAAGATTCTGTATTTGACTTTGGCTTCCAACAGTTTGATTATAGTATCTCCTTGAGATTACATTACTTAGTGTTTGTTCAGCTTCTTGAATGTGTTGATTAAAGATTTTTGTTTCTCCTCTCTTTCTGAAATTCCCATTGTACACATCTTAATGTGTTGGACAGTGTCTTGCAAGTCTCTAAGGCTCTGTTCATTTTCTTCCATCTTTTTCTTACTATTCTTCAGACTAGATAATCTTTGTTGAATGATTTTCAAGTTTGTTGCTTCTTCTGCCCACTCAAGTCTGCTGTTGAAACTTGATAGTATTTTTTTTGTTCAAATAATTGTATTTCGGCTCTTTATTAAAAATAATTTCTATTCATGTCTTGATATTTTCTACGTAATGAGTCACTGCTGTCATACTTTATTTAATTGTTTGGCTGTAATCCCTTTAGTTCTTTGAATATATTGATAAAATTTAACATCTTAGTCTGGTAATTTCAACATCTAGCCCCCCTTCAGGGATAATTTTCATTAACTGCTTTCTTTTCTTTGTATAGGTCACACCTTCCTATTTCTCTGTGTGTTTCACAATTTTCATTGAAAATTGGGTACTTTAGATAATATTATGTGGTAATTTTGGGAATAATTTTCTTCCTTTCCTGAGGGTTTGTTGTTGTTCATACTTTTGTTGCTATTGTCTATATTCTTTGTGGTTTGTGAAGCTTCTGCTCAGTTAGTTTAGTGATTAGATGATGTTTGGTCAGACATTTTTTTTTTTTTCCTGAGACAGAGTCTTGCTCTTGTCGCCCAGGCTAGAGTGCAATGGCATGATTTTGGCTCACTGCAACCTCCACCTCCTGGGTTCAAGTGATTCTCTGGCCTCAGCCTCCCGAGTAGCTGGGATTACAGGTGCCCGCTACCACACTGGGCTAATTTTTGTATTTTTGGTAGAGATGGGATTTCACTATGTTGGCCAGGCTGGTCTTGAACTCCTGACCTTGTGATCTGCTCTCCTCAGCCTCCCAAAGTGCTGGGATTACAGGCGTGAGCCACTGTGCCTGGCCGGTCAGAGTTTTTTTTTTTTAATGCTTTGAGTCAATACATATTCCAGTTTTTGCTGAGGGACTCTGTGTAAAATCATGTCTTTCAACACTTAGACAGTTTACACCTTTACCTTAGACTTTACTTTCTAATAGTTCAGGGCCTCAAGGTCAGCCAGTGAGGAGTGATTGGGGTATTCTCAGGTCTTTTCTTCAATGCATATAGCATTGCATGGCATGCATCCTTCTAGGTCCCCAGGAATATGTTAGAGATTTTCAAGGTCCTTTATGGCATATTGCTCCCTAGATCTCCCTTTTAATTATTGGTCAGGTTCTTGTTTACCTCAACTGGTATTACAGGTTTGGGAAGCTGTGATGTTAAATAATCGACACTGATTTTTTAAAAAACTTTTTCATTAAAAACTTTTTAACTGACTAAAAATAATTGTACATATTCATAGGGTACATAGCAATGCTTTCATCTGTATAATGAAGAATATTTGAATCAGGATAATTAGCATATTCATCTCAAGCATTTATCATTTCTTTGGGATCATTCAATATTATCCTTCTAGCTATTTGAAACTATGTATTATTGTTACTATTGCCACTGATTATTTTGACAAATCTTCTGGAGTAAGGGCTTTTCCTATAGGGTGAGCTCTGAGTTAAGTAACGACAGCATGTTGCACATGGGGTTTCTCCAGGGAACTATGAGGTAGATCGCATAGTGACAACGCCCTAGGGTGGGGCTTTTTGAGAAGCTCCAAATGCAGTACATGTTGACTAAATGGCTGCCGATTTTCAAGACTACTGTAGAGTTAGAAAGATGGGAATGAGAGTAGGTCAAATTAAAGTGCCATGAACCCTGCCATTCTTACTGAGGGTAATCAGTTTTCATCAAATGAACGGTCTTCATGTTGTTGCAAGGCTTTGGTTAATCTTAGAGTTCTGAAAAGTTTGATTAAAATATTTTTGGGACTGTTTTATTTCTTTTTGGAAGAGCAGATTTATGGAGGCCTTTTAACAATTTGGATATCCAATCTTACTTAATTTTTTAATATTGTGAATAGTGTGATTACATTTTCTAAGAGTTTATGTAATAAAAATGAGAACAACTACAATACAAATGCCAGCATAACCTTGACATCACTGGGAAAACAAAAGGCTCATTGACTGTGTAATTTTAACGAAAGATGTAAGGACACATACAACTGGATTAAGGAGATAAAGAATCAAAACATAGCATACTATGTGATATGTGAAAAAAAATGTTGAATTGTGCCTGATGGGGAAGAAGATATGAAAACAGATGGACACTGAATCCCTCAAGTCCAGAAAGAGACAGATACATACTTCTAAATCAATCAAATAGTTTTTCATCTCTAAACAATACAATAAAGCTTAGCTAAAAACAGCACCTGCTGAATTAACTCGAGATAACCACACAAACATGCATTATCATGTAATTCCTCTGTTACCTGAAATTGAGTGAAATTTCCTTTCTTGATTAAAATAGCAATTAAACACAATTATAATGTCCTGTGAGTAAACCAAATGGAAAATTTTGATAATAGATGTTGGTGTTGACACATTACAGTGTAGCACAGATTTTTTTCGGCTCTTAATAATGGTCATACTTTCTATCAAAAATGCGTTTGTATCAAAAAGTGCATCTCATCCTGAAAACCAGCAACAGCTTGTAGGAATTAGTTTCCAGATCTCCACAAATGTCCATCCATTTGGTAAATATGAGCTTGTTTTGAAGAGCTAGAAACTAATTCCTATCAATCTAAAAACCTGCTGCTGCTAGTAAGCAAAATATTTTTATTACATTAAGTAACCCGTGCCAAACACTTTCACTGAAACTTGAAGGTATATTTAGCTTGATGTCATCACATTGAACCTATATCAGAATCCATATAGCATACATTTGATAAGAACAGAACTACAAGTCAAAGTAACTCTTATGTTTGACTATATTCAGTTTTACCCCTACATAAAAGAAAAGAAAAAATATCCTAAAGGTTCCAGGGAGTTCAGAAAAGCATTATTGGCAAAGAAAAATCAAGGATAAAAATACCCTATTGTATCATGGAACAAAAAGAAAAATTTCATTGTTATTTTTTATTAAATACAGGTAATGTCTCTTTAATAACTATCATTGTATTATCTGTTTCTTTTCAGAAGTCCTACATTTATGTATGTTAAGAATACACAATATAGCCTATAAAATTTGAATATTGATTTCAAAGCTTTTTTAAAAAAAGAGTTTAAATAAGTTGCCCTATCAGAAGATAGAAAAAAATTATAAAAATGTTATATTTTATTACATATTTATTTTATTGGTCCTACGATTATTTGCTCAATGCTGCTGTTAGCTAGTCCTGCTGTTGTTTTGTTTAAACAATAGCCTTTTGTTGTAGAAAAGTAAATAATACAAAATAATATCAGTTTCACGTAAATATTGTTCATATTTTATATTAAAATAGTAAAACGTGTATGATGATTACATACATTATTGTTATTATTTTATTTCACATGACTGTGTTCTGAGTTGGTTCTCTACAAAGTGGATACTATCCACAAGCTACAAAAAATCCTGGTCATTTTAGGGGCTCGGGTGCCCCAGGGTTCTTAGTGAAACAGAGAGAGGAACCCTGCCAATCTGTGCCAAGAGCCTGCAATGTCCATCTAGAGGCTCAGACAGCAGCAGAAGTTAGTGGGAAACTGTTGTGCCCAGGGAGAGATTTGAGGGCTGTTGAGTACCTACAGGAAACAAGCTCATGTGATACTCCCTGTGACTCTCAGAAATACTGGGTGGGTAGGAGGCCTTTGGAGAGGAAACTAAGGTCTTCCACAAATATGTATGGTCAAGTGCTGATAAATTTGGGTTATTAATGTTAATGTAACTGTATTAGATAGCTTGGGCTGCAATAACAAAATATTGTAGGCCAGAAGGCTTAAATGACAGAAATTCATTTTCTCACAATTCTGGAAGCTGGAAGTTCAAGACTAAGGTGCCAGAAGGGTTGGTTTCTACAGAGGCTTCTCTCTTTGACTTGCAAATGGCCACCTCCTCACTGTGTCCTCACATGGTTTTTCCTCTGTACACATGTGAAGAGAGAGCACTGGTGTCTCTTCCTTTTCTTATAAAGCCATAGTCCTACTGGATTAGAGGCCTATCCTTATGACTTCGTTTACCTTATCCTTACAGGCCTTATCTCCAAATTATAGTCACATGGAGTTTTAAGGCCTCAGTATATAAATTTGGGGTAACACAATTCAGTCCATAACAATGGCCCTCATTGGCACCCATAGGCAGGCAGAGCCCATAAAGCAGAAAATAGAAATGAGATCAAAGAAGAAAGGAGATCAACTGAAGAAATATCAGTGGTTACACTCTCCTGTTTAATTATACAGGCTCTATCTGAGTCTTTGAAAGATTATGCAAACCATTAATTATGATAGAGGATTTGAATAATAAATCAATACAAATTATTAAATAAGTGTCCAAGGATCTTTGTGTTCTCTAAATAGAGAATATATATTCTTTTTTATTGCATATAGAATACCCACAGACACAGACACACACACACACTATTCCACACTCTTTGTTCATAATGCCACAAGATTTAAAGTAATAACAAAAACCTCTAAATACATGGACATTTTAAAAATGCTATCCTTTAAAACTCTTGGGTCAAAGAGAAAATTCAAACTATAATTAGAATAATAGGAATAATTAATAACATAGCAACATTTGTGGAATGGGCCCCAAAGCATTACCAAATGGGAAATCAGTAGCCCTAAATGCTGCCATTAATAAACAGACAGAATGAAAATAAATGAGCTCCTGATTCCATTCAATAAGCTCTAAAAAGAACATCAAATAAAGAAAAGAAATTAATGATGATAAAATGCAGACATTAATTAATTAGAAAGTGGAAAAGCAGAAGAACTGATAAATACCTTTAAAAGCTGGTTCTCTGAAAAAGGCAAAACAATAAAACAGAAAATATTCTGACCAGTTTAACAAAACAGAAGATAGAAAACACAAATCAATGAAATTGTGAATGAATAAGTAATGCAACCAAAATGGCTTGTAACAATTTGATTCTAAAACTTGTTAGAAAGGCTGTGACTCTCAATCTGCGTGGAAATCTAGTTTGTTCATTTAAATTGCAGAATTCTTTCCCAGCATGTGACTATATCACAGTATACTTATCTGCTCTGTCAATGAATATTTACATTGTTTTCTGGGTTTTTTTGCTGCAACAAATGCTACTACAATGGACATGGTTGTATATAAACCTTGTGCATATGCGTAAGAGTTCTGCAAGGGCATTGATTTTCAAAGTGTGGTTCCTGGACCAGTAGCATCATCTGGGAACTGGTTAGCAATGCAAATTCTCAGGCCCCACCCCAGACATACTGAATCAGAAACTCTAGGGTTAGGTCCCAGGACTCTGTGTTTTAACAGGCCCTTCAGGTGATTCTTATGCATGCTTTAGTTTGCAAAGCTCTAGAGTGTATACCTAGAAGTAGAATTGTTAATTGCAGGGTTAAGTGCAACTCACTTTTTATAGGTCACTGCCAATGACCTTCCTAAAGGCTATACCAATTTATACTTTGATAAGCAGTTAATAAGATGTTTGGTAAGCTGTAGTCTTGCAAACACTTGGTATTATAAGACTTAAAATGTCAAAGTGATAGGTGCAAAATAGTGCTTCATGGCTTTTGTTTGTATTTCTTTGATAACTGGTGAAGTTAAGCACCTTATCCTACGTTTTTTTGATCCATTGGTTTTCTCCTATGTTCATTGCCTGCTCATATTTTTTGCCCATTTTTCTGTTGGGTTGATGATATCTTTCTAAATGACATGCAGAAGTTCTTTATGTATGTCAGGCACGCATATTGCAAATATCTTTTCCCACTCTCTGGTTTGTCTTTTTACTTTAATTAGGGAGATTATAATTAAACAGAAGTTTGACTTTCTATGTGATAATAAAATTCATCACTTTTTCCTAATTTGTACTTTGTGGGAGGTCTTGGTCAAGAAATCCTGTCTGACTCCAGTGCCATAAAGAACTTCTCCACGTCTCTCATAAAACAGAGATAGCCTGAGAAGTAGTGCGTAAGCATACACTTAATGAATATGCCAGAGTTCCAGAGCCATTGCCCACTGGCCTTCTTGAGGGCTTCTCCATGAAACAAGAACAACTATCTTCTTTTTGTAACTTTGTATTTCCATCCCTCTCCTCTGTCCCCACCTTGCTTCTGTTACCTTGTCTTTCCACTTCTAGGCGGAGACTGCGAATCCCAGACACTAACTACACCTGAAACATTGATGGTTGCTTATGATGGTAGTGATGAAATTTATATCGGAAATGAGGTAACCAATTCTGAGAGGTGTAACCACCAAAGAAACACCACTGGCTGTACAGAGAACAGAAAATAAACCTAATAAAAGTCTACCTATAAATAGGGC
>NW_012102754.1:2317419-2331018 GCF_000951045.1 Mandrillus leucophaeus | reverse complement strand
AACATCACACACCGGGGCCTATCGTGGGGAGGAGGGAGTGGGAAGGGATTGCATTGGGAGTTATACCTGATGTAAATGACGAGTTGATGTGTGCAGCACGCCAACATGGCACAAGTATACATATGTAACAAACCTGCACGTTATCCACATGTACCCTAGAACTTAAAGTATAATTAAAAAAAAAAAGTCTACCTATAGAATTATTGTTTTCATGTGATACATGATTTAGAACACAGATAACTAGGCAGGTAGAGTGTTTCACAAAAGGCTTCCTAAAACTGGCACTGGCTGTTGCTGACATTAACATGTCCTTCAGACAGAGATTTGAAAAAAAAAAATTGATAGAAACCAAGGAAATCTATTCACCCTCATATTTATGGATCTACCCTGTTTGAGGATAGAGAGAAAAATACCAACTTATGGGTTTTTCAAAAAATACTGAAGGAAAAGGCAATGGAATTACATCTAGAAGATTCAAGGGATGAGCACCTTTCTGAAAATGATCTGTTATAGGACCCAGAGGGGGAAAAAAACTGAGAAATTAGTCAGCATTCTTAATAGAGTGCTAAGTATGGAGTCTGATATGATTTGGATGTTTGCCTCCTTCAAATCTCATGTTGAAGGGTGATTACTGATGTTGGAGGTGGGGCCTGCTGAGAGGTGACTGAACCATGGGGATAGATCCCTCCTGTATGCTTTAGCACCATCCCCTTCATGAGAAGCTTGCTCTTGCTCAGTTAGTTCATGCAAGATCTGGCTATTTAAAAGAGTCTGGGACCTCTCCCTTCTCTCACTTGCTCCGGCCTTGCTATGTGATGTGCCTGCTCCCACTTCACCTTCCACCATGATTGTAAGCTTCCTGACACTTTTATCAGAAGCCAAGCAAATAGTGGTGCCATGCTTGTACAGCTTGCAGAACTGTGAGCCTATTAAACCTCTTTTCCTTATAAATTACTCAGCCTAAGGGATTTCTTTGTAGCAGTGTAAGAAAGGACTAACACAGAGTCTCTAGGAATCAATAGCATAAAGTCATAGAGAGCAGGCTAAGGTGATAAGGCAACAAAAAGAGAAGAAAAGAAAGTGAAATAAAAGAAATGAATGAGAAGGAAGTATTGCATGGAAACTAAAATCTCAGCAACAAAACCAGTATCTCCATTGAAATCAGAAGTTATGTTATGTATTGTTTTATATTGTTATATACTTCTATAAAGATGTTCTATACTTCTTTATATTGTTGGTATAGGGAAGTTATGTCAAGGGAAATATAAATAGTAACATGTTAAACTAAAGATACTCTCCCAGAATGCAAAGAAATATACTAAAAAGTGACACTGAAGGAAAAAAAAATCATAAATATAGAACAATGAATACAAAGATAATTGGTTTGCTTGAAGAAGGCAAGACATAATGAAACAAAAACAATACTAGTTCACCCATATATTCAACATGTATTTATTGAGCTATCTACCATGTGCTGTGCACTGTGCTATGTGCTGCATAGGCTGCAATGAGCGTATTAAATATGATTACTTCCTTCAATTAAGTTTCTATCTAATTAGATAGTACAGAAGCAAATACACAAATAAATATGTACTTGCAGATTTTGGTAAGCATTACAGAAGAATGCAGAACGATAATTAACAACATAACAGAATAAAACATTAGTGAGTTAAGGAAAGAATTCTGCATGCAGCTTGAAAGTAAGCTTTCCCTGTCAGGCAAAACCAATAAAACAGAACTGTACCAGCTAGATAAAGACAGTATCTAAATTGTCATTTTTTAATTGTAAGAGAAAAAATTCATAAGGGGTCATGCAGAACAATAACAACAAATTACCCTAACAGGACTCATCTCTTCAATGCTAAATGTCAGAAACTTCTGGATCATCTTACCTAGAGACTTTGGAAAAAGATCGTGAATTTCATACCCAATAAAGTGTCTTCCATGTGCAAAGGCACATGACTTTATCAGATAAACTCTTCAAAATATCTCTAATCCATGTAGTCTTCTTGTAGAAACTATTAGTTCAACCAAACAAGAGGAGGTGAAAAAGTAAGAGCTTAAGTATGAAACTAGTTCAAAATGAGATAAAACTAAATTACTGATGCACAAAAATTAGAAAACTGAAACTTTGGGGAACCAAAAGGCAGCCAATGTGGGTGGAGTGAGATGGAAAACATGGAGGGCATAGGCTGCACACGTGTACTTGGGCCAGGTCCTACAGACCTTACAGGTCATGCACTTTTGTTTTCCTAACCTGTTCCTCTTTGAAAGAAGTATGTCTAACTTCCTGTAAAACATATTACTCTGATAATTGAAAATAGGTCTCTGCCTCAAATTATACAAAGCTTTCCCATTTCTATAAAATAAAGGTGAATACTCCAATAGAAAATTTCTAAAAAATGAAAAGACTGGATCAAAAAGGAAGACAAAAATGTAATTAAAAATGCAAAATTAAAAAAAAATTTAACATATCAGAATAAAAATAGCTGAAAAAAAGATACTCTGTAGTATTGGCAAGGGTAGGAGGAAATATACATTGCTTATACAATGTTTGTAGAAATGTAAATTGGAATGATTTTCCTGGAGGGCAATTTGGCAACATATGCCAAACGCCTTGCAAATACGCTACTCTTTGACTCAGTAATTTCACTTCTAGGAATTTGTTCTTGTGACTTTCCTTCATAGCATTTTCCTCAGATTTAAGTTTTCAGTTGTATTTTTTTTTGTATGATCATATGATTAATGCCTGTTTCTGTAAAGGCAGAGATTAGTCTTTTTGCTTATTATTGTAACCTAGCTTGCAGTATCTTCTTGAATACATGAATTAGAATGTTTTGAGAAAATATACACATACGTATGTACATGTTAATGGAAAATTTTCAAGGATTGGGGCATACTAGAGCTGTCTTCTACCAAGTATCCTGAATCTTGATTGTGATGATGGTTACACATATTTATACATGTGTTAAAGTTTATTAAGCTGTTGATTATAGGGTATATAATATTTAAAAAAATAATAAAAAAGGAAAAATGTAATATATACTCAAAATTAATTACTTATTATGTTTTACTATTTCTATGCTTTTGAGGTGATTTATGTGAACTTATGGTGAACATGCTGCATGATTGTGTGCTATGGCATTTTTATTTCCAACACTTTGTTCAGTGACTTCACTATGTTAGCTTAAAATTGATCACATGGGAGTATTTACACCACAGAAAGTGACAAATGCTTACAACTTAAGGTTTTTCTCTTTGGAGAGCCAGTTGTTAAATATTTATCAGCTCTCCCTTCTTATGAAGCTGGGCTTTGTAAGCAAATGTACCATGAGCATTTGGAACTTGGATACTGCTGATGAGAGGAGATAAGAGGGTGGGTAGGCATAGAGCCTCCATTTGCTTATTTTTCTGGGATCCTAAATGTATACAAGAATGGAGGAACTCTCTGGGGAAATGTGAAGGAGGTATAACATTTTCCCTTTTTAGGCAAAGGTACTAAACTATGTTTGAAACACAGGGATCATTGTGATGGAAGCCACTTGTTAGGAGAGGGAGCAAGACCCCTGTAGTGAATATTGTTGGAACACCCATATCCACCTGCTGAGAGTATTGGGCTGCTAATGGCTCACAGTTACCCCTTTCTTGAGAGAATTGCCCTTGACTGACTGGAAGCTGCCTTGCCTGGAAGGTTATGCTTCCCACTCCTCCTCTGGGGATAGTCCATAGCCAATGGCTAGCTTGCATGAGGTATAAAAGGCTGGATCCTTGAACCTCTAGGTGGGACAACTCTGTGGTGCAATTGACTCATGCTGAGACCACATCCTTGCTTAGCTCCTTCTCCCCCCCTGCCCTGCTTCCCTTATTCCCTTCCCCTGAGAATCATCTTCAATAAATTAACTTATCATAAATCTCCAATTTCAAGCTCTGTTTCTATCTGGCTTCAGATAGAACAAAGAATGATTTCAATAGGAGAGTCGGTGAAGACTTGACCAAGAACAGAGGCATGTTGGCTCTGTTGGCTGTCCTAGTCCTGTCCCAACAGTCGTTCTGTTTGCAAATGATGCTCTCAAAAAGTAGACATGTGGATGAAACTAAGATCAGAAGGTTGAATGATCATGCACTTCCAATCATGAAGTGCCCTTATCTATACAACACACTGAGGTGGGAGCATCCTCACCACCACTCTAGGACCCATGCAGCTTGGGCAGAGACTAGGAAATGCAGGATGTGCAGGATTTCTATCTCTATAGATTCCTTGGGTTCAGTAAGCAGTGATAATAAGCCTCAAGATTTGTAAAGACTAGTGGAGGCAGGCTCCAGAGACACACAGAAATGGTGGCCAAGTTGG
Source organism: Mandrillus leucophaeus (assembly GCF_000951045.1). NCBI lineage: Eukaryota > Metazoa > Chordata > Mammalia > Primates > Cercopithecidae > Mandrillus > Mandrillus leucophaeus. Next base: position 2,326,667 of record NW_012102754.1, on the reverse strand, counting down.
GATCTTGTCTCTGGCCACTGTTATGTTAGGCTGTTAACAAGAACTGGATGAGAGTCCTGGCTTCATCAAGAATAGAGGAGACAATGATGGGAAGACGTTGCAATAGTGTTGATGGTTGCACATGAATGACTGACTCCTGACTTCCCGGGGACCCAGTGGAGTTTCTGTTTCATTGCTGAAGAGTTAAAGCAGTAAGAATGAAGAAAGAGCCCCTAGGGAGTTCTGCATGTATTCATTCAACAAATATTATTGAGCTAACCACTTGTCAAGCACAGTTCTACATTATCTTAGATTATGCTCCCTGGAAACAAGCTGTGTGGCAGAAGTTAGCCTGCAGGAGGTTTACTGGGGAGTAATTTCAGAATAACATCAGTAGGGGAGTTAGGGAAGGAGGACATTATAGGCCCCAGCCAATTCCACAGAAAGCATTAGATTTGGAATGGCCCTTTGGAGTTGTTCCAAGTTGTGGTGAGGGGCCTGGGCCTTTAGGTACCTCCAAACCCATAGCTCATTGGATGTGGGCTACCTCTGGAGGAGATGTAACTTTGGCAGAGTAGCTCCCTTGGCTGAAGGCTCTTCTGAGAGAAGAATTCATATACGAGCCAGCCCTGGGAGCAAGTTCGGTAATAAGTACCTTGGTCCTGAGCATGTGATCTGGAGAGTGAACCTTGCCATCCATTAGCGATACTGGAATGCAACAGTGATAAAAAGAAATAAACTCTTGCTTTATGGAGATTACATTCTAATGGAGACAGATAATACGTAAATGATATTCTCACAAAAATGCTACCACAGTGATCATTTTTGGTTGGGTAAGTTCACAAGGGATTTTAATTTTTCCTATTCTTACTTGTGTACATTTCCTAAGTAGCCAATAAGAAGTATGTATTACTTGGATAATTAAAACATAAACATTATTTTAAAAATCTTCTAGAAGATGGGCTGGGTGCGGTGGCTCACACCTGTAATCCCAGCACTTTGGGAGGCTGAGGCGGGCAGATCACCTGAGGTCGGGAGTTCGAGACCAGCCTGACCAACATGGAGAAACCCCATCTCTACTAAAAATACAAAATTAGCCAGGCATGGTGGCCCATGCCTGTAATCCCAGCTACTTGGAAGGCTGAGGCAGGAGAATCACTTGAACCAAGAAGGCAGAGGTTGCGGTGAGCCGAGATTGAGCAATTTGCACTCCAGCCTGGGCAACAAGAGCGAAACTCCGTCAAAAAAAAAAAAAATCTTCTAGAAGAATGTATGGGTAACAATAGTCAAGATTAATTTTGATTATGTAGAATCATCAGAGGCATTTGTCCTATCAGCTGTTTAAATAATAAGATGCAAGTCTGTACTAACAGATCAATGGAACCAAACAAAAATTTCAGAAAGGAACCATGCTTGACGTAACAACTTGGTCTGTGATGCAAGTGGCATCGTAGTAAGGTGTTTAAGGGAATGGCCTGTTGGGAATCAGAGTGTGTGTTGCTGACTGTGTCCCTGCTCGACCTTTCTGAGGCTCAGTCCCCAGATCTGCATAGTGTTGTGAGGTTTAAAGCAAATGATGTATGCTAATGTGTGTAAAAAGATTTAGCACAATTCCAGGCATGTAGCAAGTACTGATAAGTGGTAGTGGATATGATTATTAATAAAATCATTAATATTCACTCTAGATGTATTAAAGATTTTACATTAAAAAAAGGAAATACATTCCAGGAGAATTAAATAATTAAATGTAAAAAACTATCACTACATTCCAAATGAGTTTAAAAATTTTTTAAAACCCCATACATTAACATTTAAATGTACCCAAATCAAAAGTCCTAAAATTATAGCTTTAAGTGCAATTCAAGCAAAAAGAATTTTTTTTGAGGAAAGGAATTTGGGTGTCATTAGAAGTCTCCTCACGATGGCTGGACTTTTCCCTTGCAGAATCAATTTTCTTCCTTCTACTCTGATAGAAGTAGGAACTGTGCTTCTTGTTTGGAAATTCCTTCTAAGTATCTATTTAGAATTCTGCTCTTGCAGCCCACCATTTTCTCTCCACCCTCTGCCTTGTATTTTACATCATCCAAAGCTCTACTAATAGGAGCCATCTCCAGAGACATTATCTGACCTCCTCTACCTGAGATCTAATAACTCTGAGAGTTTTCAGATGTTTAAAGTGTCAGGCACACCATTATCCAAGGAAATATTTTACCTAGCCATTTACCAAGTTTCACAAAATCATTTTCCCAAACACTGACAGTGCTTTGTGAAGGATAAATAAGTATAGAAAATTGCGAGGATGAACCAAACACCCAGTGATTTTGTAGATGGATCATTGCCAGAGCCTCCTGAAACCTTGTTTATCTTATTAAAGATAAATTAGTTAGAAATGAACAAAATGGTTTTGACAAAATAACTGTATTTGGCATATGTTTACTCTGACCTTCAAAACCACTCCAAGTGTTTCACATTTTAATATTCTGTGTTTTCACTAGCTCTTCCTGCTCAAGTAACATTAAAAATAATTTTGTATATTACTATTATTTTATTTATTGTTTGTCACTTTTTAAATTATGATACTTGTATATTATAGAAAATTAGGAAAATAGAGAAAAGTAGAAAGAGATGGAAAGTCAATATTAACCTCATGAAACAGATATAACCATAACTAACATTGTAAGATATCTCTTTCATGTTATTTTTCAGGTATATACAGAGATATAGCAAAATTGGGATTACACAGCATAAAAAGTTTTATCTCCTTTTAAAAATTAAAGATTATGTAGTAAATTTATTTTCGCATCTTTAAATGATATTCAGAAACCTTATTTTTAGAGATTATCAAGTGTATGTTTATGTTGAATTACTATAATTTACCTAAGTGATTTCTTCTTTTTGGACATATAGGTTATTTTTAATGTTCACTATTATATGTAACTTCTTTGTATATATCTATCAATAAATCTATTTTTGGATTTTTTATTTTGTCAAGCTAAATTTTTAGAAATGTAGTTACTAGTCATACGGCATGAACATTTTAAAGATTTTTCACATTAATTTACCCTCTCTCTATCTCAGTTTCCATATTGTAAAATGGGATAATATTGATGCAAACCTCACATGACTGTTGAAAGGATCTAGTGAGATAATTTATTGTCAGTTTTTTAGCAAATTATAAAGTAGTATACAGTTTATTATCATTAGGCATTCCATTCCACCCCATTCTAATCCATGCCAGTTGGTTCCCAGGCAGGCTAATTAGCTGCATCCTATTGCAAGCTTGCTGAACACAAAGGCAGACTATTAATAAATTCCTGGGTAGCCAGTGGCTGCTGGAACCAGATACTAGCATTTTATTCTCTTGAAAAGTCACCAGTGCTTTTTGCTCCATTTCCCTACCTGTAGTTATATGCTTTGTATATAACACATATAACTATATGGGAAATGCATGGGCTAAAACAGAGCAGTATGAGGCGTGGTAAAAAGCTTGCCCATTTTTTGCCATTCCATATTCAGCCCAGCTCCAAGAAGTTTGATCCCAAAGCTTCACTGTTTTGTGGAATCATGAAGAGTAACTAATAAATATAGCATTTTATTTTGTAATGGAAAAAGGTAACTTCCTGAATGTGTTCCTAGAATCCATATTTATAGTCATAGGTACAAACACACACACACACACACTCCACACACACACTCCACACACACACATCATATGCATCATTACCAGGTTCAACATCCAATTTTAGGGAAATCGTCAGGGACAAGGCCAGCACATCCAGGTTCATTCGGGGTGGCAGCCTGAGTCTGCACTAGGGAGAATGAGAAAACTAACCCAAGAAAGCACTAGCTGAGTCCCTCTGAAGGCCCAGAGCTCTCTGACCATAAGCTGTCAAAGGGATAATGAGCTTCAAGTCACAAAGTGAAGCAAAATGGAAGAGAAATTCAGGCCAGTTAAATAAAGTTGAAGTGACTGGTATGCTGAGGGACAGCAATGGCTCACAAGGAGAATCTCATTTCATCGTTAATTTGCATATGGTGAAGATTGATTTTCTACGGCTAATCCAAATTTATGACACATCAGGTGATATTTAAAGGACTCAATGGAGCATTTAATAGCCAAACATTTTTCCTGATTAGTACCCACTTGACCTGGTGGCCCAGAGATGAATGCTGATTACCCTGTCCCCCTCCTCCTTCCAAGTGGCTCTAAGCAGAATGGCTGCCAATCAGGCAGCAGAAAAACACAGCCAGACTGTAGTCAGAACATCCTGACACTTAGAAGTTAGGAACTCTCAAAGTGTGGAAAGGGGTTGGTGGAGGGGAACTGATGGGTTTGTCTCTTTTCAAAAATTACACTTGTCAGGGACTTTATAGCTTTCACATCCCAGCCTCATTTATGCAGAACACATTTATAGGGCAGTCATTAGATGCTATCATTTTTCTGATAAATAATCTCAACAATCTTGATAGATAAGGATCCTTAATCCCAATTGGCAAATCAGAAGACTGAGTCTCAGAGAAGTTAGGTAATCTATTTGTCCAATCACCTAGCTAATGAATGAGTGGTGGGGTCAGGATTGAAACTCGGTTCAGGGTGACTCCAAAGCTTAGACGCTTTCCAGTTCTGCACTGCTCATTGAAGACTCCTGGATCACTTCTTCGGTTGGTGTTGGATCTGAGCAGAAACTATTAGGAGTCTAGGTCAAGGCACGGGGGTGAGAGTAGGCAGAGCCAGGCCAGAGGTCTCTGCATAAATCTAGACATCAGATATCAGAAAATTTTGATCATGGCTTTTATTTCTTTGCAACAGTCATCCAGAGGTTCTGAAGAGAACTCACTGGTTGTAGAGTCTGTGTTAATCACCCAGCATTAATATTTCCATTGCTCCATCGTCACGTGTAAGCCTATCAATAGTGTTTCTTCTCCAGAAGTAAACTTGCCCAAGCTTTAGTTTCACAGCAGTAAAGGCAGATTCTTTCACCAAGATGGACTTGTTTGTTCTCAGGAAATCCATACAGCCCTGGTTGAAGAGTTCAGAAATGCATTATTTATCTATTGATGCATAAAAAGCACCTATACAATTTGATGGTTTAATACAACGAGTTTTTCCTCATAATTCTGTGGGTCAGCAGTTTGGGCTGGGATCAGCTGGGCTGTTCCTCTGTTGGTTTTCCTGAGGACACTCATGTGACTGTTATCATCAGGCAGTTCCACTGGGGCTGGGTGATCCAACATGACTCACTTACATGCCTGGCTATGGGTGACAGCTCTTCTCTGGGCCTTACTCTCCACAAGCTTTCTCATCCTCCAGCCAGCTGGACTGGGTTTCTTCACACAGTGTTCTCAGGGTCTCAAGAGAGCAAGAGCAGAAGCTGCCAGGCCGCTTGAGGTCCAGACTTGGCACTCTAACACCATCACTTCTACTGCAATTCATTGTTCAAAGCAGGACATTAAGCACCCCTATTCAAGGGGGTAGAGAAATAGACTCTACCACTTAATGGGGGAAGCAAAGGCACATGAAAACAGAAGTGGGAGAAATCTGTGACCATTTTTTGCAGTCTTTCACAAGGAGAAAATAATCTTACCTGGACAAAGAAGAGGCTTCACCCCAGTGGTCTTTCAACTTTAACATGTATATGAATCACCTTAGGAACTTGTAACAATGCAGGTTCTGATTCATTCAGTCTGGTGTGGGACTGAAGGTATTTCTAACAAGCTCTCAGGTGATGCTGATGCAACTGGTTCACAGACTACAGTTGAACCAAGGTTCTAATCACCGATATGGGGTAAGTCCATTCCCTTTTCTCTACTTAGTGGGGCGAGTGCTGGCCTGCCCAATAATGTACTGGTTCTTCCAAGGGTAGAGAGCCCCTCAACCTGTGCTATAATTTAAGATATGCAGCCAGTGAACTCAGTTAATGGAGTATGTATATTACAGGTCTACTTTAAGAACCACAGTGGCCTGACACGGATCACACACCTGCTGGAATTACTTGATTCTCTGTTAGCTCTGTGTCTGTGTTTTCCGGTGTGGTTTTGTGACCACACTAGGAAAGATCCACAAATGTCAATATTAAAATGTTCACTTTGACTTTAAAAAATGCCATCATTGCCTTCTATAGGATTTTAAAATTAGATTTTAAATAGTTTCACATTTCAAGCATTATTATAACAGATTGCTTAGGCCAGATGGATGGTTCTCTGAGTTCTTTACCAGGACTGGTAAAGCTTGTCTAATTACATTCAATCACAACTTTCTCACATTTTAATTCCTCTTCCATCAGAGGCTGTGCATACCATCATATCAGGAAGGGGCCCCAAGCTTGGGGACAGATACCCAGATAACAGAAACGTGGGTTAAAGTCGTTAAAGCCTGGGGCTCTGGTCACCAGGAGCCCAGAGTATCTTTCTTTTTCTGATATGAACTGATGATGCAGTTTGTAATACAGCTAAGGTGAATGTCCTGAGTGTGTATCTGTTTCTGGCTGATGTGGGAGCGATAAGGCATTTATACACAAGACTGACCAATAATTATATTTGTTCACTTGTTTTATTTTTTGATGTCACCAAGCCATTTTATTTTTGTCCTCCCAAATGCTGATCACCTGGGGGAAACTGAGGCAATGCTTGTAGTTCTTCTTCTGATAGTATGGTGCTGCAAATTTGAAAAAAAAATTATAAGAAACACAGACATAGATGACGGGCCACAAACATAGTTATCTTTCTCTCTGAATGAAAATAAATAAAAATCAGGGATCGGGTCAACACCAAGAGACAGTTGTTTGTTTTTAACAGTTGCCCAGTTTCCTTTCAAAATGGAGGGCTGAAGTATGATACAGTTAGATAAGGAGGAAAAAAAGGTCTAGTTATAAATTGATAGAATGATAGCATTCCAAAGAACCACAGAAATCAATGAATACAAGCCTCTTACTTTACAAATAGGAAAACTGGGGCCCAGACTGGTGACATGACTTCCATGAAGCCATGGAGCTTCCCCCTGGTCGTCCACATTCACTCTACAGACTCCAGCAAATCATGAAGGAGATTTTACACTCTAAAGTTGATGTCGTGCTATTGGTCCTTCTTCTACGATTTCTTGCACCTTTACTAGAAACTTCTGGTCTTGTATTTGAGATTTTCCAAATTATTTGTTCAAAATCATGAGTGTGATAAAAACCCTGTTTTCCCCTTATGGCCTGTTCCATTCTTCCCTGGAAGTTTCTCATTTCACACCATCACATTTTTATTAAAGTCACACTGACAAATGAGGGAAATAAAATCCTTCTGAGGGTTGCTTTCCACCAAACTTTCTTTCTCTTCTGTGCTTTATTAAAGATAGAAAAGACAAGAAAAATCTCATATTATACTACTCCGCAGGCTCTCTGGAATTATACATTAAATTGGCTGCTTCGGTGAGGGTCCATCAGGGTTCGTGGGGGAGGAAGGGGAAGAAATTTTGTGTACAATGCTGGACATTTTTTATATACAAGACCATTTAATCCTTATAACAACTTTCCTCTATTTTACTGGGAAAAAGAACTGAAGCTCAGAGTAGTTAAATAGCTTGCCCAAGATTACACTATTAGTAAGGACAAGAAGTTGGTTTGGAATCTAGATCTCCAAAGTCTTTGGTCTTTGTTCTATACCAATGGTTCTCAAATGTTTGTCCAGGTTGTATTAGAATCATTGTGGAAATTTTCAAACAATAAATCCTCAGGATTTACTCTCTGGCATGATCTTACAAATCTGAGTTGGGATCCAAAAATTCTGTTATACACCTTTGTTTCTATTTTATTTTCTACTTCCATATCTGCATGTATCTCTATCAATTAGTACTTGATACATAATCAGTTGTCCTCAAAAGTTTAATATACACCTTTTTTAGCTCACAATTCTGTGACTAGGGAGTTGGGGCTATCCTCAGCTGGTTGGCTCTTGTGCTGGTCTTGCCGGGCTCATGCATCCATGGTTGGCTGCCAGGTTGACTGGGGACCAGCTGGTTTATGAGGGCCTCAGTTGAAACATTGACATTTGCTCCATTTGGTCTCTCACCTTCTAGCAGTTTAGCCCAGGTTTTTTACATGGTAGCGGTAATCAGGGGTCCCAGCAGCAAAGAGGGCAAGTTCCAATACATAAGCAATTTTCAAGCATCTACATGTATCACATTTGCTATTGTCCCACTGACCATAGCAAGTCAAGTGACTGAGCCTGGAGACAACGTAAGGGTACCACACAAGGGCAGGTATACAGGGAAGACAATTATTATGACCATTTTTGCAACCAATATACATCTCTAAGTAAATATAGATACTTGCTGAACATGCAGGGAGATAAAAGCTCGAACAGTATTTAAGGGTATGGAAATACGTGTGCACTTCATCTAGCCCCCTTCCTCATAATCCTACTCTCCAAAGGATCCTGCTTTTACCTATGTTTTTAGCTAGTGGTGTATAACTTTTTTACTGTTATTTAATAATTTGAAAAAATATTATAGTTATATGAGTAAACTTACAGAGTCAAATTCTTCAATAAAGTTTGTTACAAACAACAGAAGCTTCCTTCTCATTTTGTTCCCCTCAGAGGCAAATACTTTCAATTCTTCTGGCTGATTCTTTTGGTAGTTACCTCCATATTACTAAGAATTCTTTTTTCTGTTTTCACTTCTCAACTTTTCAGTATCTATTGTTTTTCTTCAGAAAATGAGAGCCCAGACCTCTTTTACCTCATGTCTGCCCTCATCAAACCACATACCCTTTGCACCCCATTCCTGTCAGTGGAGCTGTCTTAGAACTTTCTCTACTACCAGCCTGGGATTCAGCTGTCCCAGGTTAGTTGAGAGTTAGTCCCAATCCATTTGCTTCCCAGCTTCCAACATTTTTCTGATGGTACATTTTACTCTTTCCTTTTGTTCCTATGGGTTTTTCTTTTCTTTTTTTGGCTTGTAAAAAGCCCCTTTACTGTTGTTTTGTTGGGATTTCAAGACAGAGTAAAAATATATCCATGTGCTCAATCTATCATCTTGATCTGGAAGTCCTATAGTATTTTTTCTTGTTTTGTCAATGTCAAGAAATATTGGTACTCTACTTTGGAAAACAAGCATTTTAGGTTATTTATACTACCCCTTTCATCCTCTTTTATTCCTTTTGATTTGGATTAGTTATATTTTTATTTTTATTTTATTTATTTGTGTCAGATCCTAGGCAGTAGGAACACAGCAACTAAAAAAAATAGTCAAAGTCCCTGCACTCTCAGAGCTTACATTCTAGTAG
>NW_012102754.1:2310894-2317034 GCF_000951045.1 Mandrillus leucophaeus | reverse complement strand
TTATGAACTTTTGTACACTATTTCTTATTCTCTTATTGCTCCTTTATATAGCTGTGTGCCCTTGTGTAAATGGATGCAGTAGCCACTCAACTTTTCCTAGGAGGTAATGAGATTTCTTTGAGGTTTTCTTCTCCAAAAGTTAATTCTGCTTTCCTGGGGTCACTTGTTCTATTTGATCATATTGGCCCATCTCCTTCGTTTCACTTGTTTGCTTCAACAGGTAGTGAATCTTGGTAGTCCTGTCATATTTATGAAGGAATAACTATAACAATTACCATGGGTAAGTGGTTGGAGTTTTCTCTACTATTTTATTTTATTTTGTTTTATTTTATTTTATGAGACAGGGTCTCACTCTGTAGCCCAGGCTGTGGTACAGTGGCTTGATCACAGCTCATTGTAGCCTCAACCTCCCAGCCTCAAGCAATCCTCTTGCATCAGCCTCCCAAGCAGCTGGGAACTACAGGCACATGCTACCATGCCTATCTAATTTTTGTATTTTTTTGTAGATATGGGGTCTCTCCATGTAGTCCAGGATGGTCTTGAACTCCTGGGCTCAAGTGATCCACCTGCCTCAGCCTCCCAAACTGCTGGGATTATAGGCATGAGCCACCACACCTGGCCTTTCTGTACCTTTTTAAATGTTCATTTTTATCACAGGCTGCCTATGAGTGGACCAGATGGATAAACCAGAGACCTTCACCTTAAGGGGCCCAGCAGATCAGATGAGCACTTAATGTCCCCTGAAATGTCAAGACGAAAAAGAGTCCAGCCCAAAGGTTCAGCCTCTCCATCAGATGTACAGGTAGGCATGTTGTTCATTGATTTTGAATCCTTCTCCTAGGACCGAATTTCAACATGACATATGCTCAGAGCAAGGGTCATCTGAGGGAGGGATCCCTTATAGCTGGCTTGACTATGGAAGCCATGGAGAAGGTAGTGTTTAAGCCAAGAATTCCTAGGCCAGGATGTATCAATTAGGAATCTTAGGTTACATAAAACAGAAAATATCACACAAAAATTTATTGACTCAAGTAACAGAAGCCCTGAGTGAAGACGGCCTTCGGGGTTGGTAGATTCAGTGACTTAGCTGTCTCATTGAGGAATTTCCTCTCTTCTATACTCACTCCCTTGCACAGTGCTGACTTTGTTCTAAGGCTGGTTGGTTGATGGTTGACAGAAGCAGGTGGTGCCTTTGTTTCCCCTTTTGTGTCCAGTGGGTGAGAGGCAATGCTTTCGCCCCAGTGTTCCAAGCAAGAGACCTTAATTCCCAATGGGGTGATGGCTTACATCACATGTCCACTCCTGGACCAATGACTGGGGTCAAAGGGTATAACATTCCGATTGTTCTGAGTCAACCAGGGTCTGCCCCTGGTGCTGAATGGAGTGGAATCAGCTTCCTGGAGTGGGAGGGTGGATAACTAAACAAGACTGTGGACACTGATAGGGTGGAGAGTGGGTGCAGGAGAGGCAACCAGCAATATTTATTGCAGCAGAAAATCACAGATTAGACAAGGCATCAGTAGAAAGAGATGGCTGAGACTGAGCAGTGTAGTCTGAGTTTGGGGGCTGCTGAATATCCCAATGTGACTACATAAAAAGTAGAGTAGCATCTTTTTGCCTATCTTTACCTGGAGTATGGCTTTCCTCTCTAGGTCTTTAATTTGCTTTCCACTACTCTTCAGATTAGAGATCTTCGTGTTTGAGTCAGTATCCCAATAACTCCACTGGACAGACTCAGGAGATCTGTCAATCTCATGCAATTACATACAAAGCTGGATGTATTTGTACATTTTTCTGGGACACGACAGAAGGCTGGCACCCTATCGCCTTCTTGCTGATCAGCCTACCCTGATCCCTGTGATTCCTGCCCACCTGTATCCTGGACACAAACACATACCTCTTTCTTTCTGCTTCTACCAATTTCCATGGACTTGACCTAGTATGTACTTGATCCTTTCACGTTCGTTGACTTTTAAACCAATGAGCAAAGGCCAGATGGTTGATAAATGGAGTTGGGATATCTAGCTAAATATTTAGAAAAGATAAGCCTTGCAATTTCTACACAAAAATAGATGCCATATGGTGTAAGAGAATACATGTAAAAAGTTTTACCAAGAACATACTAGAAAACGTTATACTTGAATAACAATATAATTTTTAAAGTATGAAAGGAATTTCTTAACATAAGCTCAAGGGCAGTTATCTTAAAAGAAAATTATGTAGGGATTAAAAACTTCTGAACATCAAAAAGAAACATAAAAGATTAGAAAGCAAATAAACTAAAAAATATATGAAACATGTGTGACCAAGGATTAATATAATTAATCTATAAAAACATCCTTATAAATCAATAACAAAAGATGAATTCTCCAAAAGAAACATGGGCTACAGACATGAACAGTTAGTTTACAAAAGATGAGTTACAAAGTACTAATAAAAACTAATAAAAATGTAAAAACCTTCCAACCAACTTACAACAGAAGAAAATGAAAACAATGAGATTTTTCTTTAAAATTACAACAGTCAATAAAAGAAAGCTGTAAGGAGATGAACCAGGGTATAGTCTACTGATGGAGTTTAAATTAGCACCATATTTTTTAGACTGCCATGGTAGTTTTTAGCTTATAAAACTATAAAGTATCAAAAACCTTAAAAATGTGTGTTTTTTGATTTAGCAGTTCCATGTTTGGAAATTTAGTATAATAAAATAGTCACACAGACAAAAATGTAGGTTCAAGGGTATTTATTATAATGCACTTTGTTTAGTGAAAAATGGGAACATTCCACTGTTTACTAAAAGCATGTTGATTGAAGAAATTATGGCCCACTTTTACAATGAAATGCTGTGGCTATTACAAAATAATTTTAAAGAAATATGTCCAAAGGCATGGAAATATGTTGAAATACATTACTAAGTGAAGAATGGGGGTCATGAAATAGAAGTACCATGATCCTTCCCTTACAATATGTATTTATGTGCAGAGATACACAGAAAATTATCTTCTGAGCAACACTGTCCAACAGAAATATAATGCAAACCACCAATATAGTTTTGTTTTCTAGTGGCCACATTAAAAAAGGTAAAAATAAACTAATATAACAAATAATATGTTTTATTTAACCTAATATATTAACAATATTTTACTTTCAACATGTAATGAATCCTAAAATTATTAATGAGATATTTCACACCATTTTTCCATATTAAGTCTTCTGATGTGTATTTTCCTCATTAAGTCTTCTGATGTGTATTTTCCTCTTACAACACATCTCAATTCAGACTAGCCACATTTCAAGTGCTTAATAGCCATGTGGGACTAGTGGTAATTAATTTGGAGAGTGCAGATCTAGAATTATATTCACCAAGCTGTTAAAAGCAGTTGGAATAATTAGTGTCCTTTTTTGTTTTTTTCTGTTATTTTGTATTTTCTGGAATAATCGTGAACTACATTTTTAACAGGAAGAAATGAGCAAAGGAACTTTTCTATTTGCTGAAAAGAGGGAGTAAAAATAACAATTTCAATATCAGACCAAGCAGAAGCAGAAAAGAGAATCCACTGCATTGATTGCATACTCCCAAAGAGTGGAACAGAGCTCCTAAGATCCCCACAGGTAAACTCCCAGTAGAGTACACCCCATGAGGGTGCTTAGTTATTTCAGGGAAACTGGAATTTTGTTCAAGTAAAATTGCTGATTTTAAAAATGGCTATCACCTAAACTTTGGAAATCAAAGTAATTCTACAGACGTGTGATGAGAAAAACATTTGAAACCTTTCTACGTATGGATGGTAATCTTAAATGAAGAATTATAAGAATCCTGAAATATACTTGTCCAGTAAGCCAGATCCGTGGGTGGAATTATTCCAGAAGAGATAACATAAAAATGGAATCATTATTCAATTACAAATCAATTATTCAAATCTCTTCACATCATGTATACTTTAATTGAAGAGCTAGGAACAGCTTATTCTGGTCGTTAGGTAACACAGGTGGTGATTCCCCTCCAGCTGTAAGCCTGTGAAATCCAGCAAGGGACCCACATGCAGCAAAGTAGGTAAGCTGAGGAACTAACAGCATTCTTGCAAGTAAGCTTGTTTTGCCAATTTTGGGCCTGCCAATTAATTTTCTTTAACTATCCCAAGGGTTAAAGATAAATAAGCTGTAAATTCCATATTTTATTTGCTGGTGCCTCCACAAGGTCTAGCAGAGGACCTAGTATATGATAAAAGTTGGTTACTAATTTACTTAATAGCACTATTTAGTGACTATCTATTGCATGTCATCATGCTTAGAATGCTTGGAATACATCAGGAAACAAACAAGACAAAAATCCCTCATGGAGCTTCCATTTTTGTGAGGTGAAATAGATACTAAACAATATACGTGATAAATAAAGTAAATTATATAATGTTATAAAGTGATAAATGCCATGAAAAAAATAGAGGTGAGTACACACTCATGTTCATTGTAACATTATTCACAATAACTAAGAGATGAAAGCAACCTAAGTGTTCACTGATGGATAAATGGATAAACAAAATGTGAGTAGATAGATAGATAGGCACATATATATATGTACAATGTGTCTTAGTCTGTTCCTGCTGCTATAACAAAATACCTTAGACTGGGTTATTTATAAACAACAAATTTATTGCTCTTAGGTCTGGAGGCTGAGAATTCCAAGATCAAGGTGCCAACACATTCAGTGCCTAGTGAAGGTTTGCTCTCTGCTTCAAAGATGGTGCCTTTCAGCTATGTCCTCACATGGTAGAAGGGGCAAACACTGTGTTCTCATACGGTGGAAGGGCAGACAGCTCCCTGCAATCTCTTTTATAAGGGTATTAATCTTATCTATGAGGGCAGGACCCTCATGAGAATCATTTTCCAAAAGCCTCCACTTCTTAATACTATCATATTGGATATTACATTTCAACATATAAATTTTGGGGGAAATACCAACAAGCAGATCAAAGCATTCCAGCTCCCTGAGTTTAGTCCTTTTCACATGCAAAATACATTTATTCCATTCCAATAACCCCAAAAGTCTTTGTTTCAACATCAGTGCAAAAGTCTAAAGTACAGTCTCATCCAAATATCACCTAAATCACATTTGAGTAAGACTCAAAGGTGTGATTTATCCTGAGGCAAATTCCACTCCAACTATCAGTCCATGAAATCTAACAAGTTCCGTGCTTCCAAACTACAATGGTGGGATAGACATACGGCAGGCATTTCCATCCTAAAAAGGAGAAACAGGAAAGAATGGAGGGATAACAGGTCCCAACCAAATTTAAAACCCAACAGGGCAAACATTAAATCTCAATGTTCCATAATAATCTTATTTGACTCCATGTCCCACTTTCTGGACACATGGGTAGGGCTTGGTCTCCCAAGGCTCTGGGTGACCCTGCCACTATGGGTTCCTGAGTGTGGCAGCTCTCACAGATTGGAGTTTTGTACCTGCAGTTCTTCCAGGCTGGGGTTGCACAATATGGGCTCTATAGTTCTGGGGTATTGGGAATAGCCCTGACTCCCATGGCTTCACCAGGCATTGCCTTAGTGGGGACTTTCTGAGGTGGTCCCACCCTCAGGGTTCCACTGGGTATTGCCCTAGTTGGAGCTCATTATAGTGGTTCCACCCTTGCCGTGGTTCTCTTCCTGGGTGCCTTGAGGCTCTTTGGGGCATACTTCCAAATCGAGGTGAAGGTAGCCATCCCTTCACAGTTCATCCACCCCTGCACCCTGGTGGAGATGGCACCTCATAGATGCTGCCAAGGTTTACCACCCGTGCTTTCTGGAAGGGGTGGACAAGCTGCACCTGCTTGAGTCACAAGTGGAGTGGCCAAGGAGTGCTGCACTGTAGTCAGGGGAGTGGAGCCGTGAACTCATTCTGCTCTCAAAGCCCTGACATTCTGGGCCTATGATGGGTAGGGCACCCCTCAAAGATCTCCAAAACATTCGTGCATTGTCGTAAAGAATAGCACTAGGCTTCTGCCTACCCACATTAATCTCTTTATCAAATGGTCACTTGGCCATGCCCTTGGCATTATCTCCCAAACATGCCTTTCAATTCTTTACAGTATGGTCAGGCTGAGAATTTTCCAAATCTTTAAGTTTTGCTTTTGATTATAAATTCCATC
>NW_012102754.1:2294237-2310379 GCF_000951045.1 Mandrillus leucophaeus | reverse complement strand
ACCCCACTTCTCAGTACCAATTTCTGTCTTTCTTCAGGCTACTATAACAAACTACTTTAGATTGAGTAATTTACAAACAACGTGAACTTATTGCTCACAATTCTAGAGGCTGGAAATTCCACGATCAAGGTGCCAGAAGATTCAGTGTCTGGTAAGGTTTCACTCTGCTTAATGGATCTGGCCTTCTGACTGTGTCCTCTCATGGCCTAAGGGCAAGGCAGCTCCCTTCAACCTCTCTTATAAGGACACAAATCCCATTCGTGAGAGTGGAGCCTTCATGATTTAATCACTTCTCCAAAGGACCCATCTCTTAATACTCTCACACTGGATATTAGGTTTAAACATATGAATTTCAGGGGGACACCAACATTCAGACCATAGTACAATGGGATATTTTTGAACCTTGAAAAGGAAGGAAATTCTGACACACACTACAACATGGCTAAACTTTGAGAAAAATATACTAAGTGGAATAAGCCAGACACAAAAGAATGGTACTATATGATTCCACTCATAAAATACCTGGAGTAGTCAAATTCATAGAAACAGAAAGTAGAATGATAGTTGTCAGGGGCTGGAGGGGGAGGAAAAGGGAAGTTGTTGTTTAATAGGCACAGAGTTTCAGTTTTGCAAAATGAAAAAGTTCTGAATATTAGTTAAAACAATGTGAGCTACTTAACACTACTGAACTATACACTTAGAAATGGTTTAAGATGGTACATTTTATATTAAGCACTTTTTACCACAATTTAAAAATATTTGAAAAATAGAGTAGGACCGGGGTGCTGAGGGCAGGGGGCTCAGAGAGGTCTCAATTTTAATGGAGTGGTTAGGATAGGTCTCATTGTGAAAGTAACGTTTCAGTGAAGATTTGAAGGAAGGAGGGGATGGCCACATGGCTATCTGGAGAATATTTACATTCCAGGCAGAGAGAAAAGACAATGCAAAGGAGAGGCCTTGGCTTCGTATGTGTGAAGAATGGTCAGGAAGCTGATACGATTGGAGAGGAGTGAGAGGAGGGCAGAGGGAGATGAGGGTAGTCAGGTGATGGGAGCCAGGTCATGAAGGGCCCTGTACACCATTGTAAGGACTCTGGCTTTTTGTCTGAGATGGGAGCCATTGGAGTCCTTAGCCGAGGGGTGACATCATCTGACTTAGGTTTACAGGGGATGGCTCTAAACAAGGGAAAGGGTGGAAGCTGGAAGACCATTTAGGAGACTGTTAGAATGGTAAAAATGTTGCTTTAATACAGAAACGAATGAAGAAACAGGTAAATAAATGGAAACCATAAAATTAGGGAATTTTGAAGCTGTTATGTATTATTGTGTAGTGAAGAATTAACTTTACCCAAAGCAAGTTCTGTCCTTTGTCCTCAGCTGCTAGAAGCTGATCTCTAGGTCCCTTGAATGTCTTGTTTGGTAGAAGTATTCTTGTTTTCCAAGGGTTTTTAGCCACTGGACAGCCTAAAAATGCAATATGATGGGGACTTATGGCACATGCCATATCAGTTCTGATCTTTTCCCAGTTTCAGTTTAAGAACTGGAAACTAAAACTTTTAGCCCCAGTCTCCAGGAGAGGCAGAGGAACTAAAGATCAGCTAACATGGGCAGTATGAGATCAAGCCCTGATAAAAACACTGGACAGTGGAACTCAGTTCCGCTTCCCTAGTTGGCAGTACTCTTGAGTATTATTACTAATTGTAGTTGGGAGGAGGTAACATGATCAAGGACTCCACAGGAGATGACTGACAGTTTTCTGTTTGGCACCCTCCCAGACCTTGGCCCTATGTATCTCTTTCTTTGGCTTGTTCTGACTTGTATCCTTTTGCTATAATAAAACCATAATTAGAAACATAGCTCTTTCCTAAGTTCTGTGGGTAGTTCTAGCAAATGGTCATGCCTGAGAAAGTCTGTGGGTGGGGACCCTTGAATTTGTAGCCAGTTGGTCAGAAGTGAGGGTGGCCCTGAAGATCTCTAAACTTTCAGCTGGTATCTGAATTTTGAGCAGATGCGATAGTTGTGTTGGAAGACTGTGCCCTTAACTGTGAGTTTGGCAAACTCATTGCAGCTGTGTATTTCATTACAGTGGCTACTGAACTATATCATATGCATTCTATCACAAATTGTCACTTCCTGGATCAGAACTTTGCAAATTACAGCCCATAGGCAAAATATGGCCCACTGTCTATTTTTACAAATAAAGTTTTATTAGAATGAGCTATGCTCATTCCTTTATGTATTGTCTGTGGCTGCTTTCATGCTACAACAGCAGAGCTGAGCAATTGTGGCAGAGATGGTACTGTCTGCAAAGCCTAAAATATTTACTGTCTGGCTCTTTATAAAAAAAAATTTGCCAGTTCCTGCTCCTGACCTGGACCTGACCTTGACCTGGGAATTGGGAGTATGAACTCAGAGGGTCACTAAATATGGGCATTGTCTTTCATGGGACAACATTGTCAGGATGGTTCATACAGGACAAGGAGAATGAGGCGCAGTAATGGATTCAGCAAAAGAAGGGCAAATTGCTAGTTAAATGTGGCACTATTGCTCTATTAATGTAAAATGACAGCCCTTAAAACTAGCTTCCACCTTGACCTCGGTCATCAAAATATATTCTATAGGCCAGATTCTGTGGCTCATGCCTATGATCCCAGCAATTTGGAAGGCCGAGGCAGGTGGATTACTTGAGGTCAAGAGTTCGAGACCAGCCTGGCCAACATGGTGAAACCTTGTCTCTACCAAAAATACAAAAACTAGCCGGGCATGATTGTGCATGGCTGTAACCCCAGCTACTCAGGAGGCAGAGTCAGGAGAACTGCTTGAATCCAGGAGGTGAAGGTTGCAGTGAGCTGAGATTATACCACTGCACTCCAGCCTGGGTAACAAGAGCGAGACTCCATCTCAAAATACATATATATATACATACTATATAAGGATTCTTTTTTTGGTCCCCATGACACACATCTCTAATTTTAGGCTTAGCAATGATGGTAATTTACATTCAATATTCTACAAACCTTGCCAACAACCAAGATAATAGGTGTTCAGTTCTTTTAAACAATGCCAACTGGAGTCATTGCGTCTGAAGATTGGCTCAAATTCCATTCTGAATCCTGTAGAAAGTGAAATGCCGCCCTGATATTCTACCAGGACTCTGGATGTTATGTCCAGAGGGTCACTCACACCGAGCTCCTGTCTCTGCTGAACTAGTTATATTCTGGGCTTTTCTTCCCACCCGTGTGTGTTGTTCCCAGCCTGCCTCCTTGAACCATCTCTGACACTCATCCACTCTTAGACTCACAGAAGGCTGTCTCAGGTTTATGAGAATATGCTGAAAGTTAGGAAAGACAGAAGAACTCGACACGGCAGCCAGCATCGGCAACTTACAAGTAAATACTACAGTACCATGGTTCCCAAACTGTGTGCGGAGACACCTTGTGATGCTGTAGCCAACTTACGGAAATGCTATGAGGGAGCCAGGCGTGGTGGCTCACGCCTTTTTAAATCCCAGCACTTTGGATTTTTTTTGCCATGTTGCCCAGGCTGGTCTCGAACTCCTGAGCTCAAGCAATCTGCCAAGGAGCTTGAGATGAGCCTGGGCAACATGGCGAAGCCCCATCTCCAAAAGATACAAAAATTAGCTGGGTGTGGTAGTATGCACCTGTAGCCCTAGCTACTCGGGAGCATGAAGTAGGAGGATGGCTTGAGCCCAGGAGGTGGAAGTTACAGTGAACTGAGATCGCACCACTGCACTCTAGCCTGGGCAACAGAGCTGGACCTTGTCTCAACAAAAAAAAAAAAAAAAAAAAGAAAAAAGAAAAAAAATGCTATGAGGTATTTTACATTTTCAAGGTAAACAAAGCGATATTCAGTATCTGTCAGGTACTGCAGCAGAAGTTATTGGCTCAAAGTAGTTCACTGTTTCAACAGTAGATTGCGCCACATCCTTTCAATGATATCTTTGTGACTCTGGATGTTCTGGGTTACTGAGACAAAAAGCAAGCACTGAGTGAAAATCAACATGGAACAGGAAATGAGGGTGGAGGTGTCCAACCTTAGGCCAAGGTTTGAGAGGTGTGCACATCCAAGGTACACACACCTGATTAATAAATCATTTTAGCTATTTAACAATAAAATAACACTCTTTTTATTTAAATTTACATTATTATTTCAAACTACAATTAAGTTGTTAGGACATATGAAGCTGGTTGGGTTTGCTACTTAATAAAGGAACTGTTCTTTCTTGTGGCCCAGGGGAGACTATGAAAAA
Source organism: Mandrillus leucophaeus (assembly GCF_000951045.1). Classification (NCBI taxonomy): domain Eukaryota; kingdom Metazoa; phylum Chordata; class Mammalia; order Primates; family Cercopithecidae; genus Mandrillus; species Mandrillus leucophaeus. The sequence continues at coordinate 2,306,110 of NW_012102754.1, read as the reverse complement.
ATGCCGGAGGCATCAAGGGACCTGTGAACCAAGAAAGTTTGGGAACCGCTGTTACAGTAATTAATACTGTTGAAAAAAAGTCACTGGGTCATTTCTACCATCTTAGGTGTCAGCTCCTGGCTAAGGGGCTAGGCGTTTATTGTCTTTCTCGGCTGTGTTTCTATTTCCCAGCTGCTATTTGCTTCCCATGCAGAACCCTTTAGTCATCTTCTCGGTTTCTCTGCCTCCTTTCAGATCATGCCCTCAGGGCGCTGCTCCCTTCTACCCTCCAGTAATTTATCAAGGTATTCCCCTAAACAAAGACAATTTCCTCTCTAAAAGAAATTCTTTTACCAGTATTAAATAAAGAATACACTTATTCTTCTAGTATAAATTGCTGCACTATGGGTCTTCAATCACCTGAGCACTGGCACTCAAGGACAGAGTGAAAGGAAGGCCAAATCAAAGGTAAAATTGGGGAATAAAGGTAGAGAACAGGCCTAAGAAAAAGTTGATTGCTTCACAATTTTACTGTGACCACAAGCTGTGTGCCCAAAACACATTTAAATTTGTCCAGAGTCCAAATACAGAGCATGTAACAGATAAAATCTTTTTCTTTAACTCTGTAAACTGAATATTTTGTAACCTCAAAAGGCAGGATTTTATATCATTGGGATGCTTTATTTCCTCCTGCAATGAAATATACTGGTATAAGCTGTGAAAGGAAAAGCTGGAAATTTAATCCAGCAGATATGTCTATTTTCTCAAACATTTTAATGAAATTTTTCTTGACCATCATCTTTGGGCTTTGAGCATACACACCAACCACTCCTTGCCTTGCTTTATCCTTTATTCCATTCTTATTTCAGAAGAACATTATACAACTTTGCCAATCTGGGAGCGTGATGGAAAAACAACTGATTCTTTTATGAGAGCAGATTGGTCCTGGCATTTTATGAAGCCCTGACTGCACTGAGGCCCAATGAATGAAAATATCCGTGTTCTCTCCACCTCCGGCTAGCTGCAGCAATATCCTCTTCCACATCCATCACTGTCTCATGCCTGACAGAATGATAGACACACAAAATCATTCCTTATTGTAGTAGAAATCTCTCACCCAAACGGTTTTCTGCTAGTTACTCTGACTCAACTCTGGCCAACAGGCTCCTGTAAAATGGGTTCCACATTCTGCTCTGCATTGCAAGAACCACATGTTTCCAGGTTTCTTTGGATTTATTTGCATTAACCTCCATGGAAAGCAGGACCTCTACACTGCTTACAAAACTCCAAGAGGCCATTTACATAAGTCTTTACGTTTACATGAGGCATAGATTTAATGGATGTGGATAAATGTGGCATTCTTGGTGCTTCTATTGGGAATGCTTGCTAGGAATTATTTCTGGTTCATCAGTCTGAAGGACCCAAGATCTCCTGAAATTTTGGGTGAAAATTCCATGTTTTATTTCCTATCCTAAAGTGTCTAGAGCTCTCAATCTGATCTCGACCATGCATTTTTTGTAAATGACTCCTACTTAGTCCTACTTAGTCCTTAGTCAGGCACCAGACTAAGTGCTTACGGTAACACTTCTCCAAACATGGCCACCGTCAATTCCTTCCCCTCCTGGATGCACATGGTTCCTCATTTGAAAAGATGACGCTTATTTCTCCTTCCCTTGAATCTAGGCTGGCCCTTTGAGTTTCTTTGACCAATAAACATTGGTGGAAATGGCACTGTGCTGGTTCTAGGTCTAACCTTTAGGAAGACTGGTAGTTTCTGCTTCCTCTCTCTTGGGAGCCAGCTGCCAAGTAGTGTGACCAAATACTCTGATACTACCATGCTGTATGAAAGCACAATTAAGGCTGGGTGTGTGCCTGTAATCCCAGCACTTTGGGAGGCCAAGACAGGAGGATTGCTTGAGCCCAGGAATTCAAGACCAGCCCAGGCAACACAGTGAGACTCTATCTCCATAAAAAATAAAAATAAAAAAATCAGCCAGATGTGGTGTGCACTTGTAGTTCCAGCTACTTATGGGACTGAGGTGGGAGGATTGCTTGATCCCAGGAGCTTGAGGCTACAGTGAGCCATGATCATACCACTGTACTCCAGCCTAGGTGACAGAGCAAAACTCTGTCTCAGTAAACATGAACAAGAAAAAAAAGAAAGCCCAAATGCCAGATGGAGAGGTCACACACACACACACACACGCAGAGAGAGAGAGTGCACTATCTTAGATGTTTCAGCCCCAACAGCCACCGCACAGAGGAGAAGAACCACCCAGTTGAGCCCAGTCTAGATGGCAGAATTATGAGAAATCATAACTATTGTTTTAAGTCACTAAGTTTCAGAATGATTTGTTGTATAGTAGCAGATAACTGAAACAGTGCTTAATAAGTATTATTTAAATTAATAAATATAACAATCAACCCTGTTAGGTATGAGCTACTCCCCACATTTCAGAAATGAGGAAACTGAGGTTTTACGAATTACATGACCTGCCGGATGTCACACTGCTAATAAATGGCTGAGCTGACACATGATCCCAGGCTGCCTGATTTCAGTCTTCTCACTTAACCAAAATACTTCTCCACAGGGAATCAGGACTCCCATGTACATGGAATATAATAGTGGTGCCCTTTGTTCAAAGGAAATATGTTAGAATGCTTGGATTAATAGATGCTAATGGCTCCTGACTACCCCTTTCCTTCATGGTTCCCTATGTCAGACTTTTTACAAAGATAGATGGTGGCCGTGTGAACCATGTCTGGGAATGACAGCTGCTGACAGGAACAAGAGGACAAGAGGACAGCTGGGAAAAGAAGTGGCATTTGTTGAATAGCTGCCATGTGCTGCTATCTGTACATGACTGACTGATTAATCCTTAGGCAACCTAATAAGGGCAGCATAATTATCTCTGCTTAGTAGATGAAAAAAATGAGACACAGAGAAGTTAAGGAACTTGCCCAAAGTAACCTAGAAGTAAATAGCAAAAATGGGATTTGACTTCAAGTCTATCCCTCTCCAAAGTCTGCAGTCTTTCTGAGTTAACCAAACCAAAAGCCTGGGCTTATACCAGTTGTATAAGATTGAGATTTGAGATTTTTACTGTTGGAGATAAGGAAGTTTTCAGGTTTTAAGCTTTATTTCTCAATGCACTAATTTTGCCATAACAAAAAGCCAACCTGGGGGTAAAAACAGAGGAAAAACAGCAACAATGGGAACGAATTAAAATACAAACCTGTGTGGGAAAGCAAAGTAAAACAGAAAGAACTCTTGACTGCAGCCTTCTGAGAAAACCAAGCATTGGGAGGGTTGCTGCTCCGTGGAAGGTCTTGATATCAGATAGTGGGGCCAATCCTCACAACAGGGTCCTCATGCTCACACAGAATGATACCCAGTTCATTCCTCTGCATCAAATACCTATAGCAGAGACTGCTAGTTGTTATAGTGAGTCTCTAAGGAATTTTAAAATGTCTTGAGAAGTTAAATCAATCTCTAAAAATTGCCCTGCGTGTTTTATGTCTCCAAGGTACATTAGCAAAGATTCTAGAGTCCACCAGAACTTCTGCAGCCTTGTAGTTTCTATCTACTTAGAGGAAGCCTAGCTCAGTAGCTGAATCCTGGGACAGTTTGTCTATCTTTGTGAAAACACACACACACACACACACACACACACATACACACACACACAAACACACCTGATAAGCCTCACAGTGTAGACCTTTATCAGCAAGCCAAGCACTGTTCTAGCTTCCTTTGGATTTCCTAGTTACTTAGGAGTCGGTCTGGATAGCTCTCTCTCTCTAGCTCACTCACTTGCTCTGTCTGTCTTCTCTATCAGAATAGAGGCCGCAGGACCAGCTGAGCATTGTCTGTGTTCCCTGTAGGCTGCACTAGAGACACGTGCAGTCTGCCCAGTCTGTTCCTGCATTCTGTTTCCTTCTGCCTTCATCCCTAGCACACAAGGGATGCAGGCATCTTTGGAATGCTCCCCCTTACCCAGGCCCACAGCAGGTGCTGAGGCTCTGGAAGTCGGTGGCTACTGACTATCACTGTTCCCTCTGGGATTGCCTTGGGAGAGGAAGCGTGACCAGCCACCCACAGGCTGTGGGGGTCCCCTACTCCTCCTTGTAGCTAGATCCAACTAGGAGGCTGCAGCAGGGAGTCTGGAGGGGCCTTCCCACCTCTGACATTGTAAGACCAGACAGTCTTTCCCCATTAGCAGCTGCCATGCTCAGAAGGGCAAGCCTTTCCTTCCCACTCTCAAAGGCTCAGCCCTGCCATGCCCATGTGGGGAGCCCTCCTAGGGTCATTCTTGGAGGGGCAATGCATGGACGAATCTCTGCGCTTATGTGGGTTTTGCTCTCCACACATAGGACTATCTGCCTATTTACATAATAAGAGGGAAGCAGACACACATGTGGGGTTGCCTTAGTAATTAGACACATGGCTGTTTCCTTCTTTTGTTGCCAAGTAATTGCAGCATCTGGTTTACCCCAAGAACGACTCTCCTATTAAAAAGCAGAGGGGAGGAAAGAAAGACCTTATAAACCCACGCATATCTGCTGGTAGAGCTGCTGGAGAAGCAGGCAAATTAAGAGCCTCATTTTGTAATTTTGTTTAAAGCAAAGCAGCAATAAGCACCACTCCTGCCACCCCTCTCCCCATCTCATTCATAAATGCTTCCAAAAGCTTTAGACAACTGGAGCTTATGAGAAACTGACTAACAATATTTTTGGAGCTTGAAGTCATCTGTCACACCACCAGAAGGATTGGATCTGGGGCTCCGGGCTCCATGACCATATATAATATTAAATCTTGCTTGCTCCTCTGCACACTGAGCTATAAGATCATGTTTATTGTCCTCTCCACAGCTGCATTAAAATGATCTGTGAATCTGTCTGAAGAGGTTCTTTGCTCATCACTGCAGAGCAAGGCTCAGGCTCATGGCTGAACAGGGAGGCACACACTCTCAGATAAAAATGGTAAAGTATGGAAGAGAAAAGGCTCAGATATGGGATTCTGGGTTGGAAAATGACTTTGGCAAGTCATGCAATCTTCCTGAGACTCAGTTTTCTCGTCTAAAAAATGGGAATAAGAATAGCTATCTCACCAGGTACACAGCTAGATATTTGCCTTGCGTGTCTCACAGGGTTATTTGGGGGCTCAAATAAGGTAGCAAAAATAATGTGGGTTTTTAATCACTATAGAAATATGAGGTGCTATTATTTGGTCCAGCCATATTGCAAGGAGAATTCTCAGGGCAAACATGGAGAAGAGCCTGCCTTGATTGCATCAGCTCGGAGTTACTCTTTTAAGGACCCTTGTCGTTATGATCCTTCCCAAGGTATAGGTCGATTTCATTTTCTTCCTCTGTAAGAAGAGGAAATGCAGCCAGGTGTGGTGGCTCACGCCTGTAATCCCAGCACCTTGGGAGGCCAAGGCAGGCAGATCATTTGAGGTCAGGAGTTTGAAACCAGCCTGGCCAACATGGTGAAACCTCATCTCTACTGAAAATCCCAAAACTTAGCCAGGTATGGTGGTGGATGGCTGTAATCCCGCTGCTCGGGAGGCTGAGGCAAGAGAATCACTTGAACCTGAGAGGTGGAGGTTGCAGTGAACCAAGATCACACCACTGCACTCCAGCCTGGACGACAGAGTGAGACTCCATCTCAAAAAAAAAAAAAAAAAAAAAAGAACAAGAAGAGGAAATGCACATCTAGGAAAGCTTATAGAATTGCCAGTTGCAGGTCTATGAAAGGCAGAGCAGGGTAGGAGCATCTGGGAGCTTTAACCACTTTGGGGTGGTTCCCAGATGACAGTTTTGGTGGTTTCATCTCCATAAGGAGGGAGGCACTCATGTGCCAGTTTCTCAACTCATTCTCAAAGTCATTCTACCTTGACATCAATACAAAATAGATACATGTTGAATTGGTTTAATGAGATGCTAATTAAAGCAATATAAAGTAAAATGTCATTGGGGAAGGATTATCCTAGTTAAGTGACAAAGTTTGTAGACAAAGACCAAGTAGAGAATGATCAGCTCTGTCCACCTAAACTGAGGAGTTTCACAAGGTCTTCCTGCATCTTTGAAAGCAGAACTACCACAGATCAAAGTGGATAGGAGTCAAGGCACTTTGGAGTTGGAAGCATGTTTCAGGATGCTTCCAACTCCAACGCTCATTTCACAAATAAGCAAAATGAGTCCCACCAAGAGAAAGGATTTGGCCAGAGTGACAAAGTAGATAAAAGGTAGGGCTAAGACGAAAACCCAGGTCCTCTATAACCTTTATATTTCTAATAAATGCAGGGCTATAACTTCAGTAAAAAGTAGTCAAAGTTCTAGGCCCACATTTTCAGTTCTCCATGCAGGGCACCAAGCTATGCACCAAGCTATGGCTAATTCCTTGATGCTTAATCATAGCCTCTTATATAGCCAGATACCACGGTCTGGCAGGGCAGACTATTGAGGCCTCTCAGGCACTGAAAATACATCACAAGGCTGCAAGTGACCCAGAAAGGTCTGGAAGGATGTAAGATGTCATCTGGACAGTAGGTAGAAGGACAGAGTGTCCTGGTAGAGGTGAATTAATAGCAAGATGTCTTGGCAGGAGGCAGAATGGGAGAGAGAGGGAAAGACAGGGAGTGTCAGGGAGGTGACACAGAATGGGTAAGAGCGAAAAAGTTCCTGTAGGAACTAAGGCAGGTGGAGAAAGAAAACCAAAACCAACCTTCCAGAAGTAGAGTGTAAAACAGCAGCTCGCTTCCAAAAAATGAAAATAAATCAAGCAGAAGACCCCAACGGGATGATGCCCCTGATACAAAGCATACAACACAAGACCAACACAAGTCTTGTGTGGGTAGAACAGAATGCCTGGCCTAGAACCCCATTAACTACCTTAGGATCCAGAAAGAGTCGAAGAGACTAGTGAGAGTGTCTCCAGTCATAGAGGCTAGAGGACTGCAGCAGATGAGAAAGCAGATGGATCCTATTCTTCTATGCACTGCACCCAGAACCTATTTCATCTAGAGATAAAGGGAAGGAGACAAAAGGCAGCTGAGTTGATACATAAATATTTCTAAAACATTTGCTTCCATAACACAGTCTTTTTTTAAATTGAGAAATAGTGACAGAAAGATCTAAGGGGTAGAGCCCTTTTCTATTGAGGTGGCATTGCTCAGATAGTCCTACAGTAGATAACCAGGATGGGAGAGCAGAGCTCTCTAGACGTGGCCCTGGATGGCATCCGGAGGAAAGCCAAAGCCACTGGGTCTCCTCCCACTTCCGGTCCTCAGTATATTTTTGGAAATATATGGTGTAGGTAAATGTCCCATTCTCATAAAAATTTTAGCCTTGAAATCTTTGGCTTTATTCTCAGCTGGGCGTAGGCCCAGGGTGACCATCACTTAAGTAATTCCATGCCTTGGGGAGCCTAAGTTAGGGCTTTCATGTTCAAAGGACACGGTCCATTGAAGACTTGGAATATGGACTTGCTCTGATCTTCATAGTCTTCAGTTCTCAGAGCCAAAGCAGGCTGACTTTAAAAAGGTGGCTTGTATTCTCTTCCTCTCTTCCCCACCCCCAATATTATCAACTGTTCAAGGGCAGAGGAAAATAATGGAATACAGGATTGGAGGAGCTGTGGCCACACCGGCTTAATTTAACTCTTGGACTTTTCAGAGCTTTTCTCCCCAATAGGCAAACCTTTCCTAAGACACCCTTTTGTTATGAAAAGCAAACCATGTCAGCCAGACTTTTCAACCAGACTTTGAGGGCTGGATCTAAAATAAAAGGAAAATGGTTTTGAAATCCGTATTCAGCCAGCATAGTTTGATATTCCAAATTTGCACAAATTCAGAGGAGGGTGCAAATTCTTTCCTTGGGAGAATAACGGGGGGTGGGGGTGGTATTAATGCTTGTTCCAGGTCAAGACATCAATTTGAGCTGGTTTAGTTCAGATCAAGAATAGGTTCTAACACTTGAGACAGTCACGCCAGGCAAGGAGGGACCTGCACCATTGATGAATGGCATAACACTGCAGGGTGGGTAGAAGGCACACACGTAGTGACAGTTAGAACATACGTTAAAGCGGCATTGCTTGCTAGTTCGTTAGAGGCCTTGTGTGTCAGATGGGGGATAAGAAAATAGAATTGGTGCTGGAGCAGTTCAGGAAGTTCTGCAGAGGCATAACTAGCACAGACACTTAAAGTTCACTCCAAGGGGAGAGAGCAGTGCTTCCTGTGGGAGAAAATGTGATGAGAGATATGAGAAGACTAAAGACTAATTGAACATCCCATGTGAAAAATTCTGTGCTAGGCACAGAATTACATGACAAATACAGTTTTTCACTTAGATATCCACCCACAAGCTAAAAAATGTTTCCTACTTTACAGAAGTGGAAACCAGCTAAAAGACCTGTTAGAACTGTATATCTAGGCCCCAAAGGCCTGGGCTAATGATGGTGCAAAGACACCAATGGACATGAGCAGGAACCACTGTAGAGAACAGCAATGGAGGAGAGGATGGAGGGGATTGGAAGGTGCTGGGAAACGGTGAAGGCACAGTGAGCCAAACCATAGACAATGTTAAGTGGCAGACAGATTTTCAACTGGAGAATTTTAGAAGAGGTGTGATGACACTAGTGTTTTGATCAGGCTAGGAGCTACAGAGGTTCTAGCCTCTTAAACAGAGGCTAGATGGAAGCAGGAGAAATTGGAAGTGGGAAATGATGAAGAAACTGACATGGCAATCCAAGAATGTAGATCCAGACTAAGGTTTCTTAACAGGAGTGGAGAGGAATAGATGCAAATAAATATCCCAGGAATAACCCATAGAACTTGTTTTTTCACTGTGTGATAAGGAAAAAAGATTTCTGTTAGTAATAGATCGTATTTAACTGTTTCAAATCTTCAAGGAGAGACTACGCAATGTAAAGCCACCTCCACCTTTAGGCAAGGCTGCACACAAGTCATCCCAGCCATATGTTTTATTCTGAATGTTTTCCCCAACTCTCCGGAGAGAGTTTCAATGACCACTAGGATTTGGGGGTTGTTATACAATAACACTACAATTTTAAAAACCTGCATAATAAGGTAACTGCTCCAAACTTTGGTTGTTTTCCATTTGCAGTACACACTTCTTGCAGCTCCTGGTTCCATGAGTTTCAAAGGAAATACCACACGTAAGATACTAAATATAGCATGCAGCATATATAATAAGTGCTTCAAAATAGTGGCCTTGTCATCATCATCAATGTTAATAGCACTACAAGATTCACGTATTGGGTCCTTTTCAATGACTGTGGTATACACACTCTGCAGTAGGTTCCAGATTAATCTATGGCCTAGTTTATAAAGCCAGATCTCACATGACACCTAAATCAGCTGGGCTCAGATCATACTTGCTCGCTGAGGTGACAACATTTAAACTTGAATTTCCTTTCATATACCAAGTGAATACTGTATGAATTACAGGTGCTAAAATTTATTACCAGATCACTTGATTTGAGATCTGTGGGCCAAGGGAATACACCATCACAATCTTTACACATCATTAAAGAGCTGGTTTTCTCAAGAACATCAGGTGAGGGAAGTAATTTAATGAGAGCAATAACAGACTTCCAAATAAAAATTCAGGTTCTGAGAATTAGGTCATCCTAAGTGGAACTCAGAAACCTGGGCCTAAAAATAGACTAATTCCATGCAGGGTAAGAGATGAAGCATTTGTACCTATATGAGGCAGAAAGTTAGAACTGGAATCTTTGTATAAATCCAGAATCATCAAATGTCCCACAGTCTCTGACACAATGTGATGATTAATCTTGCCCATCAACTTGGCTGGGTTATGGTGTCCAGATATTTGGTCAAACATTATTCTGTATGTTTCTGTGGAAAGTTTTTAAATGAGATTAATATTTAAACCAGTGGACTCTGAGTAAAGCAGATTACCCTCCATAAGGTGAATGGGCCTCATCTAATCAGTTGAAGGCCTTAATTAGGAAAAGACTGACCTGACAGGGAGAAGAGGAAATTTTGCCAGCAGACCACCTTTGGACTCCAGCTTCAACTCTTCCTTGAGTCTCAGCCTGCTGCCTATCCTGCTGACTTTGGACTTGCCAATCCTCCACTATCACATAAGCCAATTCCTTGAAACAAATCTCTCTCTTTCTCTCTCCCTCCCCACACACACAGACACATAAACACATACCCTATTGATTGTGTTTCCCTGGAGGACACTGACTAACATACACAGGGAACTAGAGAAAGTCTACTTGCTCTCAAAAGAAGATGGCCAACAAGCTTGAATCTCTCTTAACCACTCTTTTTAATGAAAATGAGTCTACCTACAAAATTTGCAAATGTATCGCAAGAGACCCCAAACCTAGAAATTAATAAAAAGTGATTTTCAGCAAGTGACATCTCTGGAGCATCTGGAAGGAAGCAAAACTAAAACCGTTTGGGAAGAACGTAGGATGCTTCCAACCTACGCTACACAGGACATTCACAGATAAAGCCTGTGAAATATGAACTCACAATTTCAAATTATGAAACATATCCTGGAATAAAATGCCATGAGCCATAGGAGAATCAATTAACAGCAAATTTAGACTTTTAAGAACTTCAGACAATAAGAGTATCAAATTCAGAATATAAAAATAAATCATAATATAGAATTTACTTCACTGTAAAATTTTGGGCAAGTTACTTAATCTCTATGCCTCAGTTTCCATATCTGTCAGTGGATCTCCGAAATCTGCATTTTCACAGGATCGCTAAGGGAATATGATACACACTCTATCTTGGAATCTACTGCCCTGGTCATACTACATCAGGAGGATTGTAGGACATTACATGTTCGCCTGCCTTCTGGAGGGAGGTCATTCTTTGCATTGCCTGCTCACTTTCCTCTCACCCTGCACACAGGTAGGATCACTTCCCCCTGAGTGAAAGGGACATAGAGACTCTGTGTGGTGCTTTTACTATTTAATACATGCCTACTACTACCGAGAAAAATGCCATTAGGTTTGGTTGGGAACCTTGGTTGCCAACCATCTCTGCTGAAGATAAGCAAAGAAAGTGAGCCACAGGATCAAGAGCACAGGTGGCCTCAGAGCCAAAACATGGTAAGAGAACCAGTTAGCCACCACTATTGTTTGCCACAGCAAGGACCCGATTATATTATGTTGCTACCCTAAGATATCAGGGGCTTCAAGAAGGGGACCAACTGAGGAACAAAACTAAGGATAGCATAGGAGGAACAAAATGATCAATACTAAAGCTTCCCAGTGTAAGATTCGATTCTTCAACAAAATATGTAGGAGAGTGGAGGAGAGCACACTAAGGTTGTTCAGGTTAGAAACAACTGGTTATTTCTCCTAAGGAGGATAATAAGAAAATTGTCCTCATGTGTGCAAATGTCAAGTGTAGGTGGGGTCCCTTGACAAGGGACAGGAAAGGGAGCTTTCTGGAAAGGTGGGTCTGATGGTGGATGCCCTTGGGTTGTGGCAAGAAAGTAGAGCCTTAATTGAGGAAAACAGAGGCAGCCACAAGAGAGGGTGGTCCCGGCGGGCCAGGGAGGCAAACACATTTCCATAGCTTCAGTGAACACCTGCATGATGATGTTGGAGCCTAACTACACACACAGGGATGGCCCAGAGGTGGACAAGAGATAGAATCATTAGGAAATCACACCCTGGGAGAAAAAGCACAAAGGAGGTGAGCAATTCACCCAGGGGCCCTGCTAACACACACACTCAAGGAAGCCAGGAGAGAGAGTCACTCCCTTAGTGGTGGGTGGTGTGTCCACCCAATGAGAGGAAGTTGCTCCCCTGAGGACACAGGGATGCGCAAAGGATCGCTGGCAGGAGAAAGTGCAGCAGGAATGGACTATTCAACC
>NW_012102754.1:2274281-2294187 GCF_000951045.1 Mandrillus leucophaeus | reverse complement strand
GGACTCTGAGTAAAGCAGATTACCCTCCATAAGGTGAATGGGCCTCATCTAATCAGTTGAAGGCCTTAATTAGGAAAAGACTGACCTGACAGGGAGAAGAGGAAATTTTGCCAGCAGACCACCTTTGGACTCCAGCTTCAACTCTTCCTTGAGTCTCAGCCTGCTGCCTATCCTGCTGACTTTGGACTTGCCAATCCTCCACTATCACATAAGCCAATTCCTTAAAACAAATCTCTCTCTTTCTCTCTCCCTCCCCACACACACAGACACATAAACACATACCCTATTGATTGTGTTTCCCTGGAGGACACTGACTAACATACACAGGGAACTAGAGAAAGTCTACTTGCTCTCAAAAGAAGATGGCCAACAAGCTTGAATCTCTCTTAACCACTCTTTTTAATGAAAATGAGTCTACCTACAAAATTTGCAAATGTATCGCAAGAGACCCCAAACCTAGAAATTAATAAAAAGTGATTCTCAGCAAGTGACATCTCTGGAGCATCTGGAAGGAAGCAAAACTAAAACCGTTTGGGAAGAACGTAGGATGCTTCCAACCTACGCTACACAGGACATTCACAGATAAAGCCTGTGAAATATGAACTCACAATTTCAAATTATGAAACACATCCTGGAATAAAATGCCATGAGCCATAGGAGAATCAATTAACAGCAAATTTAGACTTTTAAGAACTTCAGACAATAAGAGTATCAAATTCAGAATATAAAAATAAATCATAATATAGAATTTACTTCACTGTAAAATTTTGGGCAAGTTACTTAATCTCTATGCCTCAGTTTCCATATCTGTCAGTGGATCTCCGAAATCTGCATTTTCACAGGATCGCTAAGGGAATATGATACACACTCTATCTTGGAATCTACTGCCCTGGTCATACTACATCAGGAGGATTGTAGGACATTACATGTTCGCCTGCCTTCTGGAGGGAGGTCATTCTTTGCATTGCCTGCTCACTTTCCTCTCACCCTGCACACAGGTAGGATCACTTCCCCCTGAGTGAAAGGGACATAGAGACTCTGTGTGGTGCTTTTACTATTTAATACATGCCTACTACTACCGAGAAAAATGCCATTAGGTTTGGTTGGGAACCTTGGTTGCCAACCATCTCTGCTGAAGATAAGCAAAGAAAGTGAGCCACAGGATCAAGAGCACAGGTGGCCTCAGAGCCAAAACATGGTAAGAGAACCAGTTAGCCACCACTATTGTTTGCCACAGCAAGGACCCGATTATATTATGTTGCTACCCTAAGATATCAGGGGCTTCAAGAAGGGGACCAACTGAGGAACAAAACTAAGGATAGCATAGGAGGAACAAAATGATCAATACTAAAGCTTCCCAGTGTAAGATTCGATTCTTCAACAAAATATGTAGGAGAGTGGAGGAGAGCACACTAAGGTTGTTCAGGTTAGAAACAACTGGTTATTTCTCCTAAGGAGGATAATAAGAAAATTGTCCTCATGTGTGCAAATGTCAAGTGTAGGTGGGGTCCCTTGACAAGGGACAGGAAAGGGAGCTTTCTGGAAAGGTGGGTCTGATGGTGGATGCCCTTGGGTTGTGGCAAGAAAGTAGAGCCTTAATTGAGGAAAACAGAGGCAGCCACAAGAGAGGGTGGTCCCGGCGGGCCAGGGAGGCAAACACATTTCCATAGCTTCAGTGAACACCTGCATGATGATGTTGGAGCCTAACTACACACACAGGGATGGCCCAGAGGTGGACAAGAGATAGAATCATTAGGAAATCACACCCTGGGAGAAAAAGCACAAAGGAGGTGAGCAATTCACCCAGGGGCCCTGCTAACACACACACTCAAGGAAGCCAGGAGAGAGAGTCACTCCCTTAGTGGTGGGTGGTGTGTCCACCCAATGAGAGGAAGTTGCTCCCCTGAGGACACAGGGATGCGCAAAGGATCGCTGGCAGGAGAAAGTGCAGCAGGAATGGACTATTCAACCTGGTTGTACATGCTGACAGCTGTTTTTCCTCCTTTTTTTTTTTTTTCCTGTCTCATTAGCTGGGCACTATCGACTTTGGGAGTGGAGGGCACTTCCCACCCACCAGGGTGGTACGTACCTATGTCTCACCACTTGCTCGCAGAATTTAAAGAGTAAGCTCATCTTGCCCTCAAGGAAAGGGGAGCCAGTTTTCATGATTGCTAAATATGGGAGCTCTGGGTTTTAATGAGCCAAAGTTAATTGTGAAAGAATAAAATAGAGCTTTTGTGTGTCAGAACCGGAAGGAAGACTGTGGGAATAGAAGCAAGCAAATAGGATCTGGGGTAGGGCCTGGAAGCTCGAGACATGCCATCTGAACACCTAGAGGGGAGGTTGGTGGGGGGCCCAAGACCCCTAGTATGTGATAGGATTAGGGATGCCTTCTTTACTTTGGTGACATTACAGAATTACTGTGGAAATCCCCAGATACTACCTTTTACACCAGAAGAAGACAACTTATTAGCCCTTCTGGGGATATGAGTGGCACAACCAGGACAACAGGGGAGACAATCTGTTATTTCATAGCAAGTTGCTGACACCATCTGCTACTGACCTATCATGCACAGGCCTGTCTGGAGGGTGTATCCAGACAAACAATAGGCACTAAACCCACTTGTGGCTTTACCGCTTTAAAGGAGATAGCACAGCAAAAACATTCCATCCTGTAAAACAACAATAACTCAAGTAGAGCCCAGGGATACACAGGCCCACCTCAGGCCTCTTGCACTTGCTGTTCCCTCTGCTTAGGACTCTTTCTGCAGATATGTGTGTGGTCCCCTCCCTCACTTCATTCCATTGTCTTCTGAAATACTAATCCCTCAGAGAGGCCTTATATGGCCATCCCAACTGAAATAGCACCACCTGCAACCCTAACTCTGCCTGAATTTTCTTCAGAACACGTTACTCTTCGTATCATTCCGCATATTTATTTACTTATTTTCTGTATCTCTAAGATATAAGCTTAAGAGGGCAGAGAATTTGTTTATTTTGTTCACTGCTGTATCCCGATTATCTAGAGCAATGTCTGGTATATGATAGGCATTCAGATAATATTAGTGAGTAAATGGACCATCAAAATAGAAAAATTAGCCCCTGCATAAATACTTTAGTTAAAACATAGGTATATTCATAGGGGTTTTATTTCAAGTCAGTGGGGTGTCATCTTAGCCCAATCTTTAGCCCCTACAAGCTAAAGAAAACCAGATTGTCTTACTAAACCACTCTGCTATTAAAAAAGAAAAAGTTGTCTAGAGCCTGAATTACCTGTTGGGCTGCTCCATCTATTGATTTCTCAGCCATTGATTTATCTTTGTGGAGTTGTCAGAGCTTGAGAACATCAATCAGCTAATGGCTGTCACTAATCCACAAGCAAGGAGATAGGGCCTGTCCAGTCACTTCTGTTCTTAGCTTCATTGTTTTCCTTCTTTAATGTACATGTAATTCAATTTCCTTCTTTAAATGTAAAGCAATACAAGGATGACGTAAAATAAATTCAACGCAAAACAGTAAATGATAAAAAGTACATTTCCTCTTAACATCAGTGACCCTTGGATTCCCTCATCAGGAACATCTATTGGTATCTCAGTGTGGTGGTTACAATTTATACTGCCCTCATTACAAAGAAATTAATCAGCTTTTCATGTTTTGTTTGGAGTTTTTTTGGCCATTTGTGTATCCTCTTCTCTAAGTGATTTGTTCTAAACCCCTTGCCTATTTTTTCATTGGGTTTTATTGCCTTTTTCTTACGAATTCATTGCCTTTTTCTTATGAATTTGTAGAACTTTACATTCCAGATACAGGTCCTCTGTCAATTTTGTGTTCCAAATATTTTTCTCCCACTCAATGGCTTGCATTTTTATGCTCTTAAATGTTATTTTTGTGAACAGAAGTTACTGATTTTGAGCCTGATTTTGAGTAATCATTTCCTTATGATAGTCAGTGATTTTATTTCTTATTTAATCCAAGATAATGAAGATGTTTTCCTACATTGTCTTCTAGACAATTTGTTGTTTTGCCTTTCACATTTATGTTTAAAATTCACCTGGAATTTAGTTTTGTGTAGTGTGAAGTAGGGATTCAGTTAAATTTTTTCATGTTGATACCCCATTAATATGCCATTGTTTCAGCACTATTTATTGGAAAGTCTTTTTTCTAATCCTCTCTAGTACTGCCTTGATTTAAATTAAGTTTCTATACCTGTATAGGTTTGTTTCTTGGCTCTGTATTCTCTATTACTGTGTATTTGTCTAGATTTTCACCTTAGTTATCTATACGTTTTTGTGTGTGTATGAGACAGAGACTCACTCTATTGCCCAGGCTGGAGTGGAGTGGCACAATCTCAGCTCACTACAACTTCTACCTCCTGGGTTCAAGTGATTCTCGTGCCTCAGCCTCCCAAGTAGCTGGGACTATAGGATTGTGCCACCACTCCCTGCTAATTTTTGTGTTTTTAGTAGAGATGGGGGTCCCATCATGTTAGCCAGGCTGGTCTTGAACTCCTGGCCTCAGGTGATCCGCCCACCTTGGCCTCCCAAAGTGCTGAGAGCATGAGCCACTGTGCCCAGCCTAGACCTTAATTATTAGACCTTTATAATAGTTCTTGTTTGTTAGAGCAAATCATCCTGCTTTATGTTTCTTCTTCAACAATATCTTCGTTATTCTTGGCCCTTTGCACTTCCATATAAATTCTAGAAAGAACTTACTAATTTTCAGAAAACAGAAAGCTATTCATATTTCATTTGAGATATCAATTTGATAAGAATCTTTTATGATATTGAGTTTTCTAATCTCTGAACGTGGTGTGCCTTTCACATACACATACACAGATGTGTAATTTTGATGGGAGAGGCTTTCTAGTTTACAAAGTATTTTATACTATTATATAGACAATGTATTTGTTTATAATTTATTTATTGCTAATACACGTAGAAATGAAATGGATACAAATGTAGATTGATTTTGCATTCTACAATATTGCTAGTCTGATTTATTTTTTAATACTCTTGAATGTTCTGTGTAATGATCATAGCATATCTCAATAAAGGCAATTTTATTTCTTCCGTTCTAATCACTGTGTATTTTATTTATTATTCTTGACTTACTGAACTGTTTAGGACCTCCAGGAAAATGTCGCCTAGAAGACGTGATAACTGTACCAGTTATTTCTTGTTGCTGGTCCCAAAGAAAAAGCCTTTAATATTTCATCTCTAACTGTAATGTTTCTGCAGGTTTTTAAAATTAGATACTCTTTAATTGAGTAAGGAATTCTCCTTCTCCTCCTAGCTCATTGTTATTTTTAAGATTATGAATGAATATTGAATTTTGCCAAATACGTCTGCATTTTTTGAAAAACATGATTTTTCCATTCTTATTTCTTAATGTGGTAAATCACATTAATGGGTTTGCTAATGTTCCACTAACCTTGCATTTGCATGTCTGGACTAAATCTAAGTTGGTTATGATATATTTTCTATATACATATATATGGATATGTGTGTGTGTGTGTGTGTGTGTGTGTGTATGTGTATGACTGGATTGTGTTTGCTAACTTTTTAAAGGAATTTTTAATGTATGATCATGAATAAAATTAACTTACTTTTGTCTCTTATTCTGGTCTTGGTGTCAAGTTATACTAGCATAACTTTATGCGTACACACGCAGGCTTGGTATCAAGTTATACTAGCATCATAAAATGAATTGAGGCATGTCTTTTTTATTATTTTCCATTCTCCAAAAGAGTTTGTTTAAGATTGGCATTATTTCTCCCTTAAATTTTTATGGAATTTAACAATGATGGCTTTGGGGTCTATAGTTTTATACAGGGGAAGTATTTTTTTAATTATGGATTTAATTTATTCAATAATAATAGGATTATCCACGTGTGTAAAATTCTCGCTTCGTGTCTTTTTTGTAAATTGTATCTTTCTAGGATTTTGTCCATGCATTTAAATTTTCAAACTATTTGGCATAATGTTTAAAACATTCTTTCATTGTCATTTTAATGTCTGTATAATATTATTACACTGGTTACTTGTGGGGGCCTTTTTCTCCTTTTTTGGATCAATCTTACCAAAAGTTTATCCATTTCTTTCTTTTCTTTTCTTTTTTTTGTTTTTTTTTTTTAGATGAAGTCTTGCTCTGTCGCCCAGGCTGGAGTACAGGAGTACAGTGGCGCAATCTGCAACCTCTGCCTCCTCAGTTCAAGCAATTCCCCTGTCTCAGGCTCCTGAGTAACTGGAACTACAGACCCATGCAATCACGCCTGGCTAATTTTTGTATTTTTAGTAGCGACAAGGTTTCACCACATCAACCAGGCGGCTCACAAACTCCTGACCTCAGGCGATTCCCCTGCCTTGGCCTCCCAAAGTGCTGGGATGACAGGCATGAGCCACCTCACCTGGCCAGTTTATCAATTTCATTAAGCTTTCCAAATAATCAAATGTGTTGGTCCTGTTGATTTTTCTCTTTAATACATTTGCTTTCTATTTTATTAATATCTATGTTTTTCTGTACTATTTCTTTCCGTTTATTTACCTTCTTTTTGTAATTACCTGAGATGAATGAATCTTGGCTTGGTAATTACATATAGAATTACTAAGCTGAGATTCAGAGAAGAGGGATGAACCTGGAACTCGGAGCCACTTTTGCCCAGGAGACAATTTATATATACATGTATACATATTCAGTGTGTATACACATAAATGAGGGGGTTTGGCTGTAAGCAACAAACACTCACCTCTGCACAACTGAAGCACAAAGTAACCACTCACAGAATGGAAGGAAGAGCTGAAGAACCAGGTTTCAAAGAGAATAGGTGCGAGGGCAGGCCAGGGATCTGAGGAGCAGAAACTAATATCATTTTTTTATTACTCTGTTCAAAAGTCAAATTCCAAGAAGCAGGCATCTGATCTGTGTCAAGCGCCCACCTCTTGGCGAGGAGCAGGTAGGGCAGACTGCATGCGGTGAGAAAGACTGGTTCCTCTGAAGCAAATTCAGAGGCTATTTATCAGAAGATTTGGGAATGAATAATGGGCAGACAAAAATAACAAATGTTCACTGTAGATAGAAAAAAAGAAATACAGCAGGAGAGACACAGGAGCAAGGAAGCAGAAGAGAAAGAAAGAAAAGTGGAAAGAAATTGGTAAAGTGAGGTGGGGTGGTTGGGATCTGTGTGAGCCATCCTAAATGAGAGAATGGGCCAACAATCAAGAAAAATAATTGAAGCTCTTCCTCTATCCAGGGACATATATGACTTTTGTCAGTCTTCATGGGCCCTTTCCTCCATTAAAAATATTAAAAAATATATTTTATGATGGTATTGGTATAAAGACAAATACAATTCAGACTGGATTTATTGTTATGTATCGTGAGTATTATATTCATGTTTTTCTGCTGATCTTAAAAGGAATCGAAATTAAGACATTTTCATGAACCCCTAAAAGTATCGTGGGTCCTAGATGCTCTGCCTACTCCTTCTTCTCTTCTGTAAGATGCAGCTTGCACTGGCATTTACTACCATCTCCATGCACGTCAGTCCATCTTCCAGCTGCCAGCACCCACAGCACTTCGCCTGAGAGCTCTCCCTGGCTGTTGGAGGCAGCTGAGATTTGCCATCCTTATCCCACAACTCTTAAACAATAGGTAATGGGAGATGGTATTTAAATACCCCAAATCCTTCCCCTCAGAGGCACATGTTCTTCACTGACTCCCAGAGGACCTAAGCAAGATTAACCTCTAGTCCCCCAATGTGGTAACTTGGTTGGTATGAACTTCTGTTGGCTAGTTTCCCTTTCCTGCTTCACTCCTTCACTCCCCCACTGCCAGTGTTTTCCGGGACCTCCTCCCCGCAAAAAAAAAAAAAAAACATTCACACTCAAATCCTTGTCTCAGTCTGCTGCTGGGAGAACTCAAACTGAGACACTCCAGAGATAGTTCAGATCTGAGTCCCTGTCCAAATCTCATGCTGAATTGTAATCCCCAGTATTGGAAGTAGGGCCTAGTGCAGGTGATTGTGTCACAGGGGTGGATTCCTCATGAATGGTTTAGCATCATCCCCTTGGTGTCATCACTACTCATGATACTGGGTGACTTCTCGCAAGATCTGGCTATTTAAAAGTGTGTGGCACCTCGCTCTCTCACTCTTGCTCCTGCTTTCACCATGTGACATGCCTGCTCTCCCTTAGCCTTCTGCCATGATTATAAGCTTCCTGAAACTTCTCTAGAAGCCTAGCAGACATTGGCACCATGCTTCCTACAAAGCCCACAGAACCAATTAAACCTAAAGTTACCCAGTCTCCGATATTTCTTTATAGCAATGCAAGAACAGCCTAACACAACTACACTTCAGGTTAGCTTGCATTGGGGCATGAGGAAACAAAGCTCTCTAAAAGATCAGCCTTGCAACCAAATACAAAGGGCCGGTGCCTTCACTCTGCAGAGAGGGAAGAACAAAGAGTCTTCTACTAATTATTTTCTTACAGAGTTATGACCTTGTTGGGAGGGGTAATCTGGCCTTGAATATTTTCTTGGTTCACTGTTGTGAAAATATTATTCCAGAAGTTTTTCTGGTCATTGGACTCTCTTGGCCTGGCATTTGTTCTTGTTTCAATTTCATATGAAAACTTTAGTGTTGGCCAAAGAATGCTGGACTATTTAATTCTATCAAAGCCTGGTGAAATCTTTCTTCCTGGTGTTTTGGCTGGCGGAGTCACTTAATTTGTATAAACCAACAGCAACAGGGCAAAGCACTTTGACAACATAAAGGGTTATGGAAGGAATAATTCATATTAATCATCTGAGTTATGCTTTCATTTGCTTTAATGTGGTGGATTTGGCCATGGGGGCAGTAGGTCTTATGACCGCCCCTCAGAATAGAAGTTTAAAGGAATGTGTATTTCTGGAAAATCACTTTTCTGTAACACACCCAGAGTTCTTTTAAAGACACTTTAGTTTGCAAAACTTCAAATGAAGAGCCATTATTTACTTTATAATCCAAGGCAGAACACGTGGGAACCCTGGGAGAGAAGAAGCTGGAGGAATCATACATGTTTTCATGGTGGAACTTTGCAACAAATGTAATTTATTTTTTCTTTAAAACAGTTCTTATGGTTTTCCCCACATTGATACATGGGCAATTTTCATCTCTGGTGTTCCCAAGGGGTGAGATCACAAAACAGCATAATGCTTTACAACATGAGCTTCAAACTCAGAAAGATCTGGGTTTGAACCCTACCACCCATGTGTGACTTTGGGCTGGTTACCTAACCTCTCTATACCCCTGTAGATTGAAGATAATTATTTTACCCTCCTCATATACACACAAGGTTAGTGAGGGGGCAAAAAATAATGCACAACAGTACTTAGCATGCACTGAATGTATTATGTACTAAATATTACCATTTTTTGTTTCTTGATCTTAGCCAATGTTCCCTTAACCTGAATCCCTCTAATAACTTTTCTAGACACTCATAACATCCTCAGCAGCTACCAAGCAGCTTCCATTCAAGGCCAGCATGTCCTCTGCATGGCTGAACATGTAGTGTAAGATCTAGAGATACAAAATCCTGCCCACACCTGTGAGTCTCCTGGGAGCCTGATCCCAAGCTTCTGTCCCCTTGTCCACCATGTCAGACACTCTTTAGGATTAGGTGACTAGGGTGGGACTTGGCCAGGTCTGGTGTTATGATCTCTAAAGACCATTAAAAAGCTAACTGGCCACCTACAAGGGATTTGAGGACTTGCCTCAACCTTCTCACCTTAGTGAAGGCAAGGTAATTAGGTGACAGAATGAGCAGAGGCCTGGAGCACTGAGAGGCAGGAAAAGTAAACTTCAGTAGGGGATATTGAGGGTACATCAAAACCCCAAGATGCCCAAGGCAACCAGGGCACACAGGGAAAAGACGAGGGTAGGCCGTGGCCAGGGCTGTCTGGATGAAGTCCAGAAGCAAGATGGCCACCAGAGGTGAGTATGAATTTCTACATCCTAAACAGTCAACCCAGATGACCCAGGAACTAAAAGTAACAACCACAAAAATAGTAACACATTCTGCTGGTCGTTTGCTTTATCTCTGATATGGTTTGGCTGTGTCCCCACTCAAATCTTATCTTGAACTGTAGCTCCCATAATTCCCACCTGCCATGGGAGGGACCTGGTGGGAGGTAATTGAGTCATGTGGCAGATCTTTCCTGTGCTGTTCTCATGATAATGAATAAGTCTCATGAGATCTGATGGTTTTAAAAGGGCAGTGTTCTTGCCTGCCATCATGTAAGACATTGACTTTGCTCCTCATTTGCCTTCTACCATGACTGTGAGGCCTCCCCAGCCATGTGGAACTGTGAGTCAATCAAACTTCTTTTTTTTTTTGAGACGGAGTTTCGCTCTTGTTGCCCAGGCTGGAGTGCAATGGCAAGATCTAGGCTCACTGCAACCTCCGCCTTCCAGATTCAAGTGATTCTCCTGCCTCAGTCTCCTGAGTATCTGGGATTACAGGCATGTGCCACCACGCCCAGCTAATTTTGTATTTTTAGTAGAGATGGGGTTTCTCCATGTTGGTCAGGCTCATCTCGAACTCCCGACTTCGGGTGATCTGTCTGCCTCAGCCTCCCAAAGTGCTGGGATTACAGGCATGAGCCACCGCAACTGGCCAAACTTCTTTCCTTTGTAAGTTACCCAGTCTCAGGTATGTCTTTATTGGCAGAGTGAGAGCAAACTA
Source organism: Mandrillus leucophaeus (assembly GCF_000951045.1). NCBI lineage: Eukaryota > Metazoa > Chordata > Mammalia > Primates > Cercopithecidae > Mandrillus > Mandrillus leucophaeus. Next base: position 2,283,466 of record NW_012102754.1, on the reverse strand, counting down.
ATATAATCTCCATATCTAGTAGAGTGCTAACCAGTGGCTGCTTCATGTAATAGTCACCAACATCCCTGTGTGTTTCTTGGGCGGAAGTGCCAAGGCAAAGCCCACAGTCAGCAGTGGGAGATCTGGGAAGAAGTCTCCACCTCAGCCCTTCCATTCACAAGTTGAGTGACAAGAGCAAACCACACAGCCTCCCGAATCTCAATAGATTCACTCTGCTGGGCAGTGGGGACAGCCAAATGAGGCAGGGCACGTGAGCTGCTTTGTAAACTTTACAGAGTTGTGTGAATAATATATGACTCAACTTACGGTGCTTAACCCAGGGCCTGGCACCTGTACTAAGGTGTTAATATTGAAGTTTCCACAGACACAATGAAACACAGTAGTGTGAAATTCCAAAGCCAGATCTCTCATGCAAAAATTACAAGGAAAATTGTGAGGAACTGGTTTCACAACTTCTAAGTCCCCTCTTACCTACTATGAGAATAAAAAACAGAAGAGACAGAGAGAATGAGAGAATTTTGAACATGTGTGTGAGTATGTGTGGTGTATTCATTTTTCAGAGAAAGCTGTGGTCATGTCATAAGCTTCCCACTCCACCCATGGGACGGAGGTAGGGAGTGCCGTCTTTGCCTCAGATCTAGCAAGGAGGCCTCCATGGGATCACTCAGAAAACTGTGAAACGCATTGCCTGCATTTGGAAGTGTGGAAGGAAAGATCAGTGTCTTACTGTGGCAACTGCTATAGATGAAATGGGCCATGGTTTCAAGGTTGAGGGGGTGGGGCTGGGTGGAGGTGGACCCTGCAGGAGAGAGGAACGGAGTGGGATTTGCCTGGGTTCATCTCGACAGGGGCCCCAGGAGCTGAGGGGAGATGCTGGCTTTCTAGGGGCTGTGGAAGAGGCCTCAACTGACTCCAGGAAGAGAGAAGCATCTGTCAGGATGAAGGGAACACCCATGAAGGGTCTGCAGGAGACCTTCAAGGAGCCCCCAGATGCTCCCTAAGAAAAATGATCAGCTCCAAACATCTGCCAGACCAAGAAAAGACAGATCCAGTTCTGTTCACGATCAAGCAGATTTTTCCTGCTCTTACGTCTCCATTCTTCCTCTGCAGCTACCCTGACAGTCAGCAACTGTCCACCATGTTGGGCTCTGTACAGTCTGATGGTTCTGTACTGTGAATATACTCTCCCCAGAGACACTTTTTTACTGCAGAAATCGGCCCCTGTGCCTTTAGAATTCACCAGCATCCTGGGGTGAAAGAGATCTCAGGGAAGTTTTACATTTCTCTCTGCCTCTTGGCAGGCAACCTGGAACAACTCTTGATGCATGATCCCAAACCAGACTAGCTACATCATCTGTGGGGCCTAAGGTAAGATGAAAAGGTAGGGACCCTTGTTTAGAAATTATTAAGAATTTCAAGACAGCAACAGCAGAACATCAAACCAAGAGTAGGGCCCTTCTAAGTGTGCAGTCCTGTGTAATTGCACAGGTCAGAGGCCCACGAAGCTGGCCCTGACCCCAAATTATCTCTTCCATTAGTAAGCACTTATAGAGGAGGCTGGAATGTGGCTGCCTTTGAGGGAGATCTTCCTTAAATTGCACCCTTGGCAGTGAGTTAAACAAGCATCAGCCAGCAGTTCTCTTCTACCTCTTTCAAGCAGGAAACAAAGGCAATGGGAGCTGACTAGTGGCCGTTGGAACAGGGGAACTCTATGAATGCAAGAAAGTCTCAGCCCAGCAATGTGGTCATGGGTCCTGGGTGGAGAAATTCCTTGGCAGGTAGTGACCATGTGAGAGCTCAGGATGGCTGGAACATTTATTTACCTGCAATCATGAGAACTGAAGAGTGACTCTCAGCTCACAATAGCATGGGCTGGTCCCGAGTTGTTCAGGATTTTGTGGGCTGGGTGGTATAAATCCCGGCCAGATTCTCCTGGGAGGCAGCCATATCCCCTGTGGGCAGGAAGGCCTCCTGACAGACTAAACAGGGCAAGCTTTTCAAAAAACAAAATAATTAGTAAAAGGAGGAGTGAGCACTTTCAAGGGGTCTCCTTCGGGGTCCTCATGCCTTTAACCACCCCTCCCTTCTTGGCTCACTGGTGAGTGTCAGCCCAGCGGAGACACAAAGAGATCCCAGCTACATGTCAGCAGCTCCCAAAGCAGAAGAAAGGCCCTGGTGTCCATGCTTACTCCTGTTCCTTCATCGTCTTAGAAACAGGGACTTGGAGGCAAACAGTCCCTGTTAAATGATGAGGACTACTCTCAACACGATGCACGCAAATGAATGCATTTACCGGTTTGATGTCTGCCTTTTCTCCTGGATTGTAAGCTCGATGAGAGAATGGGCTGTGCCCACCTGATTTCTTGTGTGCCAGAGTGTGCAAAACATGTTTCAATGTGTTTGTTGAATAAATGAATGAATTTAGGAAATTTTGCAGAGATTTGTCAGGGCTCCTTAAAAGGTCTGGCTCTATCTCCACTTGTCTTAGGTTGCATTTCCTAGAAGCAGATCCTGAGAAGGTGATGAAGTGCATATGTCTGTTGAGAAAATGCTCTCAGGAGAAGACGGGAAGGTAAGCCAGGTGCAGCAGAGGACAGAGCAAGGCTGGGGTCTCAGCTGGACACTTCTTGGACCTGTTCCCACGGGAGCTATGGAGCTTGAACTGTACCACAGAATTGTCTCACCTAGTGGTAAGGGGCCTGCCTTTTGTACCCTATGCCAGTCATGGATTGCATGCAGCCCCTGCTGGGAAGGTGGGAAACCTCCTGAGGGTGATTCTCTGAGGGCAGCTGTGATTTCCTTAGCAGACAACACTCCCAGCAGCTGGGAGATGGGGGTAGCAACCACTCTCCATGAGACTACCCATTCTCACCCCCTCCAACAACAAACATGCCTGAGCAGGTGGGTCCAAAGATCTAAATTCTCAGAAAAATTGGGAAACTAAGCTTTAGTCTGCTAGCCTAAGCCACATTCAGCCTGAAGGGTATCTTGTCCTTTCCCAGCGATCACAAAAAGGATGCTTTATTTTCTGTTTGGCTGCTAGTTCTTTTGAACACAGAAAACTCTGTCCAGGACCCTGGAGGGGAGAAGCAAAGGGAGTTGGAGGGTTACCAAAACCTTTCTCTCTTTCCCCATTAGACACTGCCTGTATAGAGAGAGGTGTGTGATACAGAGAAGAGTCGAAGTGACTCAAAGTCTCAGCCGAGAGGTGCTTCTAACGGACATCAGCTCCCATAAGCCGCTGCTGGAAACCCTGCCTGGTTTTGGACAGCACTTGGCTTAGATTCCAAGCTCTGTAACCCATTGCCAAAGCCTCACCTCATCTAATCACTGGCCACCTCGCTAACCTCATCTCCTCCCACTCTCCTGTTATCATGCTGCAGCAGCTCAGCATCTTTTCTGTTTGGGGCCTTGACTGTCTCAGGGCTTTGGTGCTTGCTGTTCCCTGTACCTGGAATAGTGTCCTCCCTGATCGCCTCCCTGGAGAAGCCAATGTTGGTCACTCAGTCCAAACAGGTCCATACCCCTAATCCATAACCACCTAAACTATCATTTCCTGCTGTTTCTCTTCTTCATTTGCTGCTTGTTTATTGGATTCTCTCACCCCTCTCTAAAATGCAAGCTCCATAAGAACACAGATATTGACTAAATTACTGGTAGCTGTAACATCAGTGACTACAAGTAGGAAAGTCAGGGAAGGGAGCTATTTGAGAGTGAAGGAGGAGGAAGAATCATATATTATATTTGGTAGAAGTTGCAACTGATGTTCCAGTGAAATATGTGGATAGAAATGCCCAGGAGACAGCTAGCGATGCCTGGCTAGACCCAAGAGAGAGTTTGAGCCTGGGATACATATTTCAGAGTCCTTCCCATAAAGCTAATAGCTAAAGTCTGGATATGGAAGAGAAGATAGTGAAGAGCAGAGCCTTAGGCCACACCCACATTCTGGAGATTTATTTTATCACGTTACCTAGAATGTTCCTCCACCTCCTATTAAGCACCCCTCTCTCAAAACTGAAGTTGCAGCTTAAGAATTACTTGCTTCTTTCCCCACGTTTATAATCCCTGCCCCCGGTTGCAGACGCAGAACAGCAACCCAAGTCCCTTCTGGAAGCAGCCCTCTCCCTCCTGGCAGCTGGCAGAAGGCTCTCTGGCCAGACCAGCCTTTTGGCTGCTCTGCATATGGAAGTTCAATTACTGTCAATGGGAGGCCCATCTGCAGGGTGAGGGCAGAATACACAATGGAGATCGGTGTACCAGATAGGCGCCTAGATCAAAGAAGAACCCAGAGTTTGTGAAGTCCTTTCATCCTCCCTGATGAAAGGTGATACATGAAGGCAAAATTATTATGATTATTTCATTGGGTTCCAATTGGAGATGGGCTATAGCTCACTAGTGCGGACAATAGCAAGCAGCCTGCATGGATGTCTCTATAATATATACAGACAGGTTGGACACAAATTCTAATTGTGTGTGTGTGCGCGTGTGTGTGTGTGTATTCATCAATAACAGCACCTAAGCACTCCTTATTGTCAAGGAAGCCCTAAAGAGAATCACAGACTTGAACTCCCTGAGTCCTATAGACACAGACATACCATGAAATATACATACTTTATAAATGTGTACAGAAAAAGCCATAAAGTAAGGGGCAAAGAAAACAGTAAGGACATTTGAATTTGTCAGCGTCTCTCCAGAGAGAGCCCTGAGGATATACCATTCTTAGAATAAAGCTTTCATTTCACAGTGCATCAGGAGGAAAATTAACAAGCTCCCCTCATCCTGTTCCATAATTCATTCTCTTTGTTTTAGGTATTGAGCTGAGCTGGTGACTTAAAACCATGAGAAATAGCTTTTAAATACAGATCTGGCCCTGCTTGCCAATGACAGAAGACTAACTTGTCCCATCATTAGGGAGATGGACATAATGTCACTTTGTCATTCAAATTCCTTTTCAATTTAACTCCATGTCCTTCACTGGTGCTGGCTGCTGCGCTGCAGAGGTTGTGGTTTCCAGGCTGAACGTTTTCCTGCTATCCTAGGATTGCTACTGTGGCTGGATTGAGAGGTCCTTAACTTGGGGCGAGGATAAGATGTGTCTGTGGGAAGGGGGAAGGGAGAGCTTTCTCTGGCCCTGTGTTACCTGACCTTACACACAGCTTTTTCTTTCTCAGGGAGAAGCTTACTGCTGTTTTCATGGCTCTGCATGCCTGGGGAAAGAGGAAGACCACAGGAAGGTGACAGCCGAGGCAGGGAGTAACAGCAGGTCCCCAGGGTGGGTCATTCACTGGGCTGACAATCCAGTTGATGCTTGCTTGGGTTGGGGCCCTGTGCTAATTTGGATGCTGACAGCCTGGTGACAGCAACAGAGGGAAAGTAAGCTGAGAAGCAGAGAAGAGGAACCTTGAAATGATGCCCCTAAATGATGGTTGACTTGTTTGTGACATCACACCCCTAAGGCATAGCTCTTTCCCCTGGGAGGGATGCTAAGGTGTCATGTAGGCAGGCTGGGTACATTTTCTTTTGGGATGTGGTAGCGACAGTGTCCTTCAGAGTCAGACTGGTGGCTTTAACATCACAGGGCTTTGTCCAGCTGGGTCCAGATATCTGTTTGTCTAGATTCCATTTTCTCTGCTTCCTTTTTTATTCCAGTAGATATAGCAGGCTTTCTCCCTGTAGCCGTGCAGAAGAGATACAACTCAGAGATGATTCCTCTCAAAGGACATGTCAGATTCTTGAAGAGAGTCTAACAAGTTTAAGTGGGTCAGATGCCATGACTCAACAGCTTCCCCTTGATCCTTTAATCTCACATCTGAAGCATAAGACCTATCCAGGTTACCTGGGGCAGCACCACCATGGTACCATTAAGGCTTCTCTTTCAGAAGGTTGAATAATCCATCTGCTGCACTGTTTTACACTCTAGTTCAATTCAAGACTCTGAATGTGATTTATAAGTGTGAGCTATTATTTTAAGATCAACCAGGGTTAAGCCAGGGAAATTCTGTCATCTGGTAGGGAGCCTCAATGACCAGACCACTGTAAAGCCCCATGAATGCCAAGAACTCTCAAGAAGAAAGATTCACCTCTAAGTGAGTTGGAAGCAAAGACAAAAAACAAAAAACAAACAGTACATGCCTTAGACTAAAGAGTGTGGGAATGAGTTTCACCTCCATTTCCAGCAACTGCTACACATAGAGTCTCTTCCAAAAATGCCAGTGGCCTCAAAGAAGAGACAGCTGCCTCCCCAGCCCCACATTCATCACCTGCTTGCTGGCCTAGGACTGATAAGACAGATCCAGATCAAATTACCTGGCAGCTGGGAGAGCAAGGAGATAAGGAAAGGCAAGCTCAGGAGAAGTTCAGTAGAGTAGCAAAGATAAAATTGTGTTTTAAATTTTCCAGGAATTAAAACCTTGCTCCCTCTGCAAATCTAGGGGAGGCACCTCCAATCAGTCAGCACCAAACAGGGTTCCCAGGAGAAAAGCAATGCCTTCAGCTTCTACTAGGAATTAAGAAAACAGAGTACTGAGACCAATTTATTCTCACACAGTTGGATGATAGGAAAACGAAAGCAAAGATCAGAATGGCCAGAGAAACTCCAGGCAACAGAAAGAACACTGGGCTGAGCAAAACACTTGTGTTCTTGTTCTAGTTCCATCTCTTACCCTTTGAAAATGCACTTGAACCCCTCTGGGCTTTTTATTTATTTATTTATTTATTTATTTATTTATTTATTTGTAAAATGGTGGGGTGAGGACTTCTGCAAGCTAAGATCTCCCTGGCTTGAAGCTTTTAAAATGTATTACTGCAGCCTTCCTAAGACATTCCATCTCATGGCTTACTCTTTTGACTCTGCCATTTTACTCAGCTAAACCTCAAAATTCTTGACTATGGAAGCCTCTAGAGGTGTTGTCAAAGCTTTTACTCTTTCATTAAAAGCCATGTGACTTGCTTTATCCAATGGGAGGTTAGTAGATGTGACACAAACAAATACTCCAAAGAGTACTTGCGTGTTTCCATTTACATTTCTGTTCTTGCCTTCTGCCATCACCATGACAACATGCCCAGCCTGGCTCCTGGAGGATGGGACACACAACGTGGGAACAGGCGAGTCACCAGAGTCATCTCAGCCAAGATCGACCAATAGTCAGTTACCAGGAACGTGAGAGAATTCTGAGACCAGGACTGCTCAGCCACCTCTGCCCAAATTACCAACACACAGACCAGTAAAGTGAATGGATGTTTATTATTCTAAGCCACTATATTTTGAGATTGTACCTCATGCAGCACTATTGTGACCATAGGTGACTGATATAAAAAGTAAGGAATTATGAATCATAAGAAAAAGATAGATAAACCAAGGAAAGAATCAGCTTTGAAGAGGTGGTAAACTATGGGAGTTGGGTATGCTTTTCTGCAATGATCTTGTCTTATTTTCTTTTTTTTAAAGGAAGGCCTACCTGAATAATGCTGTGCAGGAAGATAAAAGCAAGATTAGAGTGGGACCAATTCAGGGAGGTATCATCTTGTGATCAGTTCATGATTATACCCAGTAATGAGGGTCTCCCTATATATCTGAATTTTAATCCTTACATATATGGCCTCGGATGAATTAAAATAATTATAAGAAGTAGTGTCATTGTAGACTTCTATGAATAAACATATACCTACACGTATACATGTTTATGCACAAGAATCAGCCTGTATAGGCACATTTACCTAGGCGTATTCATTGCATAGTACTCTCACAGTTGTGACTTCGGTGGGCGTGGCAAAGTGACAGGCCAGGATCTCACTACATAGGAAGAATTTTGGTCTGGCCAAGACAGGGCCAGATAATGGCCTCCAGGCCATTAGCTTCGTCTGCCACCCGAGACAGAAGAAGCCAACAGTCCAAAGGGACATAGCAGCTTCATTTTGATTCTAGTTAGTGGTGCCACAGAAGAGGAACAGGCAGATAGGATCTCATCTAGGCCATGAAACAAGCAAGAGTTCCCAAGAAGGGTAGAATCTTAGAAACAGGGGGCCAGTGAGACATGGATCTAAGAGGCATATCCAGGTAGGAGCAGGCCCAGTCAATGGCTCGAAGTATAATGTCCCAATAAAAGAGGCATTCTTAGAAAGCTGGGCAGCTTCTCAGGACCACACATGACTGGGGAAAAGGGGTTGGTGAGGGGCAGACCCAGCCAGTTAGGCCTGTAGGTGCTGGGACAGGATGAGGGATGCATTGTACCCGCAGAATAAAGCCATAAGGGTGAATAGCAAGAACCACATTGTGGATCACCCTGTAGCAGGTGTCAGAGTGAAACCTGACATATGGAAGCTCTAGGAACACAATGGTAACCAGGGGAATAGAGGAAAAAAAGAGAGGTTTCAAGGCCTCAATAAAGCTGAGACTCAGGAACAGCAGGTGTGCACAAGTGCTAAGTGGTCTGGATTAATTCAGGAGCTGGGTAGCAACGCCTGACTCAGCTTCTATGGGCTTCTGAAGGATCCTAAAGAGGTGATAAAGTTCAGGTAAAGACAGTGGACTGGGACCAGGCAGAGCCTGCGATCCTGGGGTCATATCCAGCCCACTACCAAATCCTGCCAATGAAACTTCCAAAATGTCTCTGAGATCTGCCTGGGGCTCTCAGCATCTTTTCCGCCACTGTCTCTTGTCTTGATTTAGGCAGTGGTCCTTACTTGTCTTCCTACGTGGCTGCCAGAGTGGACTTTTAAAGATGTAGTTTGGATAGCATCATTCTCTCTGTTTAAAACCCTCCAAGGCTTTCTGGATTCTTTCCCAATAGTTTCAAACACTTTACTCTGAGCGTCCTTGTCTCATTCATGCCATTCTCCCCCTTTCTTGCAGCCACAGACACAGTGACCAGGCCTTGGTTGTATGATGCCTGCAGCTCGTTTCTAAGTCAGGACCTTCACTTTTGCTCTTCCCTTTACCTGTAGGCTCTTTCTCCCACTCCTCATGGGGCCTCCTCTTTCTCTTCATTCAGGCCTCAGCCTCAGTGCTACTTCTTTAATGATGTTTTCCTGGGTTACCCAATCTGAATGAGTTTTTTACAGTTCCTGTTTTACACATTTATATAGAAATAGAAGTGGCTGGCCAGGCGCGGTGGCTCAAGCCTGTAATCCCAGCACTTTGGGAGGCCGAGACGGGCGGATCACGAGGTCAGGAGATCGAGACCATC
>NW_012102754.1:2214985-2274161 GCF_000951045.1 Mandrillus leucophaeus | reverse complement strand
GAGGCAGGATAATGGCGTAAACCCGGGAGGCGGAGCTTGCAGTGAGCCGAGATCGCGCCACTGCACTCCAGCCTGGGCGACAGAGCGAGACTCGGTCTCAAAAAAAAAAAAAAAAAAGAAATAGAAGTGGCTTAGAATCCCAGGCCTTCCTCCCTGCACTGATCCCACGTCCTAGGTCTCCATTACTCTTCAGGTTAGGTTTGAGAAAACTGGGAGACAACAAGACAATATGTGTGACCTAAACTTCATGGAATTAAATAAACGTCGAACATTTGCAAAGCCACAATTTGTGGTCAGAGAAAAATTGCTAGAACCAGAGGGCCATTCAATAGTGGAAGACCTAAAGTGACCACAGGGGTAAGGGCCTTGAGTGATCAGAATCCTGTTGGCAATTGGCAGCCTGGATGATATTCCTTGTCCTGCTTATCATCAAGGAGGCTCAAGCCCCTCCGCCCTGCCACCACCTCTGCAGGGCTGAACACAGGCACTTTGTATAGGGAACCTTCAAAGACATTTTTCAAAAAGCAAAACCAGAGTGCACTTATATTTCAGGAAAAATGAGCTCCTCCTGAATTTCCAACATTTCACAGATTTATGCAATCACACTTAGGTACCAAAATAACAGAGCAACAGAAATAGAATTGCTGAATTGTAATCAAGACAAGAAGTCTCCATATTTTAAATACTGGACATCGAACAACTTCTGTATTTAGCAACCTAGCTCAGACACAAGAAAATGATCAATCCAATGTGAGTTTGTTTATACTGATTTGGGAAAAGCCCCTTCATGGACTGTTGAAGGAAGGAAGATAAAGATGGAATCAGGGCAATGTGAGAAGAGATTCCAGAGCAGACATTTATCATCAACCACTTCTGTCAAAAAGATGCAACCGTTCCTTAGGAAGGCGGGATGGGGAGTAATCACTGGGCCCATAGGGGTTAAGCCTACGTATATTTTGTAATTTGCTTACAGAGAACTTATGCATCTTAATGTGGGCATAATTATGAATTTAATATATGCATTTAAATAGAACTTTCTGAAGACACTGCCTTTAGTGACTTTTAAATACTGGTTCCAACAGTAGGAAGTGCAAGCGCAATGGAAGGGCAGTAAAGGGAGACACTTTGGAAGTGGACAGTATCTTGCACTGTTATTGATACCATCTCAAGGAAGCAGCCTTCTAGACTGCTGCTGGATAGGGCCAGTTCTGCTCAGAATACTGTACACTATATTGCAAATGGGATTAGTCTGCTGAAAAGTTAACCCCATGTTCCAGGAAATTTGACTTTCCATCACAAACGATGCTAAGATCAGGGCCTATGCCAGAGGGAGAATGGCCTGAGTGCCAGGCATTCACCCGAAGGGCAAGGTCTCTGGAGGCTGCTGCACATTCCACAGGGTGGAGTCGGAGCCCTTGCTTGGAAAGGGGACTCCTTGAGCCCTGGCCTTGGGTGTGCCCCACCCCATCCCCATTCAGCTTGCACCGTCCCGCCCCCATCTCTTAGTCCCAAGGCCAGGCATCTAGAAAAGCTCTCTCCTTGTTTTATCTGGCAGAACTTTGGGACAATAATTGGACTGAGTTCAACTGGCCAGGAAACCAAAGCCCAACAGAAAAATGCCTCATGAGTCCTGCCAACCTCCTGCTCCTTGCCAGGCCCAGTGCCGGACAAACAGCCCTGCTAGCGTTTGGGTTTGTGAGGGGAAGTACATTCCGTATGTGGAAGCTACATAATGGAAGTTATGTACTTTTCGGGAACTGTATAAGCAAGCACAACTGCTGCTCCCATTATGTGGCTCATGAAAGGGTTTTCACCTCCTGGGCTGGAAGGGAGTTGGTCTGTCTGCAACAAAGGCGTTTGCCTCTGTGGCTTTCTGAAAAAGAATGTGTGCGCTTGTCAAAACAGAACTTTCCTGCGTACTTGGAAGAGTGGGCCTGTCTGCCTGCCAGAAAGGAGCAAGGCTCAGTTTGGTTAAAAAGGGAAAAAAATTCCACTAAGCAGCCCCATTAGCCACTGCTCAGAGCAGCCTTCTTCTCTCACAAAGACATTTGTTCACTGTTGCAAAGCTGGCTTCCCTAGCAATTTCCCCCTACTGCAGTTTGACTCGGCTGGAAGGTGGAGAGCTGGCATTAGGGATGAGTGTTTTCCCATCATGGAAAGGTTAAACAAAACTTTTCTCTGCGGTGGTCCAGAGCCCCAGGGCTCAGAGAAATATGAATACAGTCTTGGTAAATGCTCTCACTATGCTTTTCCAATCATTTTTTTTTTTTTCTCCAAAGTAGGCTGCTGTTATTCCTCTAATGGTAGTAGAAAAACAGATGCAAAGATAACCTGACCCGGAGCGAGGCTTTGAAAACCCACTTGAGTTTTAATCAGCTGATTGTGGCAATGTGGCCCTCCTTCAGAAGTTTGCTCTTGGTTGACCCCTGCCCATGCAGAGCCCATGGTTCATATCAAGCATGACTCTATGAGTAAAGTAAATCACACCAATTTCTTCTACAAAGATGTTCTAACTTCAGTGTGCCTTGCAAACATTCACTTCCAGGACCTGATAGCTCCACTTCCTTAGTGGCTCCAGGTTCCCAAGGGAATCTTCATGAAATTCAAAATTGGACCTAGAAGAGGCCGTCCCATCCTCCTCTGTGAATGGATCATGTTTTCTCAAGATGGGTCTCCACAATAGAACAATTGAGACTACATGTTTATTTTAAGTCCTTGATTGTGAGAACTGCATCCATTTAATTTGAGTAGTTGGGTTAACTTTCCTTAGCCAATGAAAATTACCTCCCTGGCTCCTGGGTAGAAAGGAAGAAAGGAGGCAAGCAGAACCTGGGACTAATCTCACAATTACCTGGTTCTTGGTAGTTGCTTTGAGATGCCACAGCCCTCAAGCAAATGCCTAAATTTCACCAATGAAAGTCCTGGTAGCATGGAGGACATTTCAGATTGAATTCCTAGAACCATCATTGTGAGCTCCAGGACAATGATTAACATTATTGCAGCTGAGAATTACGGTTTAATCAATTTATGCAAACTTGCTTAGATGCACCTGGGAGTTTCTGTTAAATAATACCTGCAAACTTACAAATGGTTTGTCAGTATCAGTAACTCAGACCTGTGAAAGTGATTGCTTTGCTTTGTAAGAACATGCCTGACTCCTCGGAGCTCTGAGGACTAGCATGGAACACAGTACCTGGCCGATGCCATGGACTGTTTCATCCCAGGCATAACTTGATCTCCACTTGAGAGGTTAAAAAGCAACAACTGGGTATAATGATAATTAGGGACAATAAATGGAACTTCAGGAATAACCTCCTGTGTTGTACCTGCTGATCTCCAAGAGGGGTCAGCTGCTTGGAGTACCCTGTGGTTCATGACAGTTTTGGGATAAAACATAAAGTCAATAGTAAGAAGCTGCAAGTGTGGCCAGATTGTAATTCAAGAAAAGTATGTTAAATTTAAGAAAAATGATAGCATGCATTTAGTAAGTATGCATTTACCGTGAGCTAAGAAGATGTGAGTATTAGGTGTCTCCTCAAATTAGTAAGAACACAACATTCTCTAAGCAGTGTTCTTTCCAGAAATAATTAAGCCTGGATTTAATCATACATCTAGATCTAACTACCAGTTTACAGGAAATTCAAGAGATTGAGGAACATGCTAAAAATCATTATAAGGAAGAAAGAAGCCAGAACCAGACTATGAGCAATTCTATGGGACAGAGAACTTGACTCCTTCAATACAGGCATACCTCAGAGATGCTGTGGGGTCAGTTCCACACCCTTGCAATAAAGCCAGTCACACAAAATGTTTTGTTTCAAAGGGTATATAAAAATTATGTTTCCACTATATTACAGTCTATTAGGTATGCAAAAGCATTGTCTAAAAAGTACATATAGGCTGGGCGTGGTGGCTCATGCCTGTAATCCCCACACTTTGGGAGGTCAAGGCAGGTGGATCACCTGAGGTCAGCAGTTTGAGATAAGCCTGGCCAACATGGTGAAACCCTGTCTCTACTAAAAATACAAAAATTAGCAGAGCATGGTGGTGCACACCTGTAGTCCCAGCTACTCTGGAGGCTGAGGCAGGAGAATCACTTGAACCCGGGAGGCGGAGGTTGCAGTGAGCCGAGATCGTGCCACTGTACTCCAGCCTGGGTGACAGAGCAAGACTCCATCTCAAATAAATAAATAAATAAATAAAATAAAAATAAAAAGTACATACATTAATTTTAAAATGCTTTATTGCTTAAAAAAAAAAAAGTGCTCATGATCATCTGGGCCTTCAGTGAGTCATCATCTTTTTGCTGGTGGAGGGTCTTGCCTCAGTGTTGGTGGCTACTGACTGATCAGGGTGGTGGTTGCTGAAAGCTGGGGTAGCTATGGCTATTTCTTAAAATCAGACAGCAAGGGAGTTTGCTGCATCAGTTGACTCTTCCTTTCACAAAAGATTTATCTGTAGCATGTGATGCTGCTTGATAGCATTTTACCACAGTAGAACTTCTTTCAAAATTGGAATAAATCCTATCAACCCCTGCCAGTTCCTCATCAACTAAGTTTATGGAATATTCTCAATTCTAAACATTCAAAATCACTGTTTGTCATCGCAACAATGTTCACAGCATCTTCACCATAAGCAGATTCTTTTTTTTTTTTGAAATGGGGTCTCGCTCTGTTGCCCAGGCTGGAGTGTTGGCCAGGCCAGGTCTTGAACTCCTGACCTCGTGGTCCATCCACCTAGGCCTCCCAAAGTGCTGGGACTACTGGTGTGAGTCACTGTACCCAGCTACCATAAGCAGATTTTATCCCAACAAACCACTTTCTTGGCTCATGCATAAGCAGCAACTCCTCATTCATTCAACTTTAATCATGAGATTGCAGCAATTCAGTCATATCTTCAGGCTTCACTTCTAGTTCTCTTGCTATTTCTTCTTGTTTTTCTTTTTCTTTTTCTTTTTTTTTTTTTTTTAATAGAGACAGGGTCTCATTATATTGCCCAGGAACTCCTGGGCTTAAGCAATCCTCCCACCTCAGCCTCCCAAAGTACTAGGATTACAGTCGTGAGCCACCGTGCTCAGTCTAGTTCTTTTTTGCTATTTCGACCACCTCTGCAGTTACTTCCTCCACTGAAGGTTTGAAATCCTCAAAGTCATTCATAAAGGTTGGAATCGACTTCCTCCAAACTCCTGTTAATGTTCATATTTTGACCTCCTCCGATAAATTACAAATGGTCTTAATGCCATCTAGGATGGTGAATGCTTTCCAGAAGACTCAATTTACTTTGTCCAGATTCATCAGAGGAATCACTATCTATGGCAGCTATAACCTTATGAAATGTATTTCTTAAGTAATAAGACTTGAAAGTCAAAATTCTTGATCCATGGGCTGCAGAATGGATGCTGTGTTAGCAGGCATGAAAACAACTTTCATGTTCCTGTACATCTCCATCAGAGTTCTTGGGTGACCAGATGTATTGACAATGAGTGGTAATATTTTGGAAGAAATCTTTTTTTCTGATTCATAGGTCTCAACAGGGAGCTTCAAATATTCAGTAAACTGTGCAATAAATAGATGTGCTGTCATGCAGGTTTTGCTGTTCCATTTATAAAGCATAGGCAGAGTAGATTTAGCATAACTCTTAAGGGCCCCGGGATTTTCAGAATGGTAAATGAGTACTGGCTTCAACTTCATGTTACCAGCTGCATTAGCTCTTAACAAGAGCATCAGTCTGTCCTTTGAAACTTTAAAACCAGGCACTAACTTCTCCTCTCTAGCTATGAAAGCCCTAGATGACATCTTCTTCCAATAGAACATTGTTTTGTTTACTCTGAAAATCTGTTGTTCAGTGGAGCCACCTTCATCAACGATCTTAGCTAGATCGTCTGGATAACTTGCTGCAGCTTTGCATTAACCCTTGCTTTTTCCCTTTACACTTTATGATGGGGTGATGACTTATTTTCTTAAACCTCATGAACCAACCTCTGCTAGCGTCAAGTTTTTCTTCCACAGCTTCCTCACCCGCTTCGTAGAATGGAAGAGAGTTAGGCTTGCTCTGGATTAGGTTTCGACTTATGGGAACGTTGTGGTTGTTTTGATCTTTCTTGCAGACCACTAAAACTTGCTTCATATCAGCAAATACGCTGCTTCACTTTCTTATCATTCATGTTCACTGAAGTAGCACTTTTAATTTCCTTCAAGAACTTTTCCTTTATATTCACAACTTGGCTAACTGGCACAAGAAGCCTAGTTTTTGCCCTACTTTGGCTTTTGGCCTATCTTGATGCGCCTTCCTCACTAAGTTTAATTATTTCTAGGTTTTGATTTTAAGTGGAACACATATGACTCTTCCTTTCAAATGAATGCTTAGTGGCTATCATAGGGTTATTAATTGGTCTAATTTCAATATTGTGTCTTAGGGAATAGAGAGGCCCAAAGAAGGAAGAGAGATGGAGGAACAGCTGGTCAGTGGAGCTGACAGAACACACACAAGAGTTATACATTGAGATTACCCTATTCTACGGGTGTGGTTCATGGCACCCCAAAATAGTATCAACAGTAACATCAAAGATCACTGATCACAGATCACCGTGACAGATATAATAATGAAAAAGTTTGAAATATTACAAGAAGTACCAAAATATGACACAGAGACACAAAATATGCTGTTGAAAAATGACACAAATAGACTTGTTCGCCTCAGGGTTACTACAAACCTTCAATTTGTAGCAAGTGCAATAATCTTGAAAATACAGTAAAGCGAAGAACAATAAAGTGAGGTATGCGTGTACATAAACGGCAATGAAAATGTGAGAAAAGACATGGGCTAAAAGAAACTTGAGATATATTTTTAAAAACAGTGCATGGAATTCATTTGGATCATGATTCAATCAAACTAACTATAAAAATTTTTTTGAGATAATCTGGGAAATTTGAACAAAGATAGTTTATTATATAATCTTAGTGATAATATATTATGGATATGTTAAACATGAAAGTTTATTTATCTATTTAATATACAGAAATGAAGTAGCTGAGATTTACTTCTAAATATTTCAGTGAAGAAAGTGGGATATAGATAAAACAATATTAGCAAAATGTTGATATTTGAGTAATGTGTACATGAGATTTAATTATACTATTCTGTCTACCTTTGTGCACGTTGGAAATTTCCAGAATACAGTTCCAAATTAATGGAAAGAAAATGCTGTGAGAGTTGCAGCTTTTTGGCAAGGGAATCTTGAACACTTGTTGCTGCCTTGCTTTGGTGGGGGTGAGGTTGTGCAAGGCAGCAGGGTGATCACAAAGCCTGGGGCTGATGGGGACGGCTGGCCTGTGGGAAACATGGAGCATGCTGGTTCTCAAGTCAGCCCACGAGGCTAGCCATTGCTTAAGGACTAGAATCACAGAGCTTGACGCCTCCCCCTGCCCTCTTGGCTTACTTCTCACCCTCTCTTTCATTCATCCTCAAACATACATCTAACACCTAACACAATGGTTCCTGGGGAAACAGAAGGAGTAGGCCATGTGTCCCACTCTTAAGGGGAGGATACACAAATACTCAGAATGAGAGAGTTAGCTCAAGAGTGCAAACTCTCAAGCATCTTTGACCACTTGGGCCAGCAGTGTCCCAGAATATATCAGAGGCCAATCATGGTGGTCACAGGAAGACTCGAGGGTCAGCAGCCCTCAGAGGGCCTGGCAACTTTGGCCACAGTCAGGTGCTTCAGAATGCTGGTCAGGCTTCCCCTCACAGTGGCCTTTATGATCCTTAAACCAAGATCAGAGCAACCAGACCCTTTCTCTGTTGCCTGGCATTCCAGCTTGGGTGGCTGATCCAAGCATAGGTGTGCATAAGCCATAGCTCCTTGGCTGAAGGCACTTCTGTAGCCACCCAGTGGCCTCATCTTGCCTGCTGCCTAGGCAGAGCCTATTTATCAAGACAGGGGAATTGCAATGGAGAAACAGTAATTCACACAGAGCCAGCTGTGCGGGAGACTGAAGTTTTATTACTCAAATCCGTCTCTCCAAGGCCAGGTCCTGTGGCTCACCCCTGTAATCCCAACACTTTGGGAGTCCGAGGCCGGCAGATCACTTGAGATCAGGAGTTCGAGACCAGCCTGGCCAACATGGTGAAATCCCGTCTCTACTAAAAATATAAAAATTAGACAGGCTTAGTAGCACACGCCTATAATCTCAGCCATTTGGGAGACTGAGGCAGGAGAATTGATTGAACCTGGGAGGTAGAGGTTGCAGTGAGCTGAGGATCATGCCACTGTACTCCAGCCTGGGCAATAGGGCAAGACTCCATCTCTAAATAAATAAATAAATAAATAAATAAATAAATAAATAAATAAGTCTTCCCGAGCATTCAGTGATCAGAGTTTTTAAAGATAATTTGGTGGGTAGGGGCTTGGGAAGTGGGGGTGCTGATTGGTCAGGCTGGAGATGGAATCATAGGGGATAGAAGTGAGGTTTTCTTGCCGTCTTTTGTTCCTGGGTGGGCTGGCAGAACTGGTTGAGCCAGATTACTGATCTGGGTGGTGTCAGCTGATCCATCCAGTGCAGGGTCTGCAAAATATCTCAAGCACTGATTTTAGATTTTATGATGGTGATGTTATCCCCAGGAGCAATTTGAGGAGGTTCAGACTCTTGCAGCCAAAGGCTGCATGACCCCTAAATGATAATTTCTAATCTTGTAGCTAATTTGTTAGTCCTACAAAGGCAGACTTGTCCCCAGGCAAGAAGGGGGTCTTTTGGGGAAAGGGCTATTATCAATTTTGTTTCAGAATCAAATCACAAACTGAATTCCTTCTCAAGGTTAGATCGGCCTACGCCCAGGAATAAACAAGGACAACTTAAAAGTTAGAAGCAAGTTGGAATCGGTTAGGTCTGATCTCTTTCAATGTCAGAATTTCCTCAGTTATAATTTTTGCAAAGGCAGTTTTACTTCCTTGCTGATTCAATTGCCAGTCCTGAGACCATGTCATCTAGATCAACCTCCAGGAGGCACATGGCACAGGCCTGCTGACAGCTGCCATTCCTGGTAACATTGCTCCATACCCCTGGCTGACTGAGCACATTTGAGAGTGTATTACATAAGCTCCTAAGAATAACCATTTCACACCTCCTAACTCTGTGTTCCCCTATTCCCTTCCCGCCTCCTTTCCTGACACAGACACAGCCCCAGATAACCTCTGCCCTTCATTCCACTGCTCTTCTTCAAAAGTGTGTAATCACCTGCAGCCCAGTTAGTATGTTTCGCTCACCTCTCCTCCATACCTCTTCTATTTGAAGAGCCCCAAACAATTGTTTGGGCTAATTGAAAGAACTATTTTAATGAGAACCAAGTTTGTGGTGAATGAACAGCCATGATTAGAGAATGTTTTGTTCAGAAGCAATCTTATTTCTACAAAGCATGCACAGTACCTCTAACTGCTTATCAAACAGCTACAAATAAAGCCCCTTCCTGTCACAATGGTGGCTTTTAAACTGGCCTCCCTGATATCACAGGTCCCTGTGGAGGTTCTTAAGGGGCTAACACTAGCAGTGCAAGAAGAATGAGATGGTTAGGAGAATGTAAGCCTGCTGGTCCCACCCAACCACCTCAAAGAGTTCCTCTTTCTTTGGCTACAGCTGTTAGAGTTGTGCATAAGATAGACAGAATGATAGAGAGAGAGAGAGAAAGAGAGAGAGAGAGAGAGAGCAAAAGAAAGATTCCTTATCTATAAAAACAAAGTTAAACACCAATCACTTCAATAAATTTTTGTAACTCACTGTGGATTTTCGTACAGCCTTGCGAAAGGGCTTGAAAAATGACCCCTTAAGATATCGGAATATGCCATTTGCATTTTTGTTTAATCTATTTGTTTTGTTAGCAAACCTTTCCTCCATAGCTATCATGAAAGCAAATCAGTCCAGTCCTATGTGATCTTACACAAATTTGCAGAACTGGTGGATTCAAAGGTAATGACATTTTCTGTAGTCGATCTTTTCTCCAAGTGGAAGTTTATTGTCGCCAATAAGCCCACATTCCATTATGGCATGCCCTTGTGGCTCAGTGGGCCTGGTCAGATCCCATATCAGGGCTTAGGGAGCCACTGAGTGCAGCAGGGGTAGTGGGGGTGGAGCTGTGTGGTAATTGTGTGGAGGAAATCATCTCTCTTGATCATGAGACTGACCAGCTTCCTGCTGGCAATCCAGGTTGATAAATCCAAGTGACCTCAGACATGGTCCTCCTAACCCCTCCTACTCCAATAATTCCTGCAGCAAAAGGCCAAGCAACACTTGACAGCGACAGGAAAAGTGGCCACACCATCAATCACAAAGGAAATCCCACAGCTCCAGAGCAGCATTGCGAGTTCCTCACTGCTTTCTTGTCACCATTTCCAATAACAGTGATGGCAAGGTACCATCTTACAACTACAGAACTCCTTCATTTTGCAAAGCCGATAAACAAGTGTGGACGCCACTATCTCTTTCTGTGGATTCTCTAATACTTGAGGGGACTACATCAAATGGAGAAGAGGGCAGAGAGTGATATTCAGGCAATGGTTGTGTTCCCATTCAGGAATCAGACAACCATAGTCCCTGGCCAACAGCTGGGGACAGGGCATTCTATTTGTGTCAACAAATCTTTATGGAGCACACGTTCCAGGCAAAGTCCTGTGGTCTCACTACCGGAGCCACAGCGATGGAAGGAACGTGGTCCTTTTCCCGGGAGCTTGCAGTCTAGTCAGAAAGTGAGGTTGTTGTCAGCTAGCTGTCACATTTAATGCAGAGGGTGTTAATGCCATGAGAGAAAGTGAGCAGACACTAAGGAGGTGCTGGCAATGGTACACAGCCCTGAAGGCGTGGACAGGAGGACGGGGGGTGTGAAGCACTCCCCAGACCCTGAGTTTGACTTGGGCTATGCTGTTGGGATGCTCCCAGTAGTACTGCAGCCCTTTCCATGTAAACAGTGCTCATGAAGAACAGAGGATACCATGTTCCCAGGGACACGATGGGAACCCATAAAGACTCCCTAGATGCTGGTTTTGATGCCAGGAAGTGCCAGCCAGATGAATGGCACCTATACAAAGGAATAATGGTCAGTAGTCTGCTTGGTTTGATTTTGAGACCAGAGAAATTATTTATTCCAAAATATATCTCTGGTTTGCCTCTTTTGAAATAAAATGTTTGTCTTGTAAAAAAAATAGTAATACCTTTGTAAGGGACAAGGGCTAGCACATTGGGTTGATAGTAGGTCACTGGCACACTAACATGCACAGATGCACAGAGCTGACAGGTTCAATAAAGAAAGAGCACGTGTCACTCAGCGGCTCCTACTCTTCCTGGTTCTTCAGCCTCATCAGGAACTTCAGGCCCTTGATTTCTCCATGTCCTTCTCTAAATTATCATTTTTCTTCCCATACTCCCCTACCCAGCTGAACAGTAGATACTCACTCTAGGGAAAGTTACTGTCAGGTTACAGAGAGGTCCTTTGACTTTCTGCCGCTGAGGTTATAAACAGGCGTGCATCATTTCCATCCTCTACTCCTTCCACCTTGGTAAAATACAGGAGCCCAGTGATTACTGGGCTGAAACCAGGCCCACCCCGCTGTGCTCTGGATCTCTTCTCTCTCAGCTTCCAGGGATCTCCTCCACTCCATTATCCCCTACTCCACCCCATTGGTTCTTTCCCATCAGTATTTATAGCATAATCAGATCGCTTCCATCTGAAAAAATAAATCCTGCCACAACCCATGTTAATCCTCTCCAGCTGCTCCTCAGAGCCAAACATTAAGAAAGTCTTAAACCATAAATGCTTTCCACATCCTCACCTCCCATCTTTCCTCAACACAATCAAGGTGGCTTCTGTTCCCATCGCTTTGCTGAATATGCACCACTTTCCCTTGCCACCCCCTACCACATTTCTTAGTTGAAAAACTATGGTTGTCTGTTCAGGCTTCAGCTCAAAGATCACTTCTTTTTTAAAGGATTTTTAAAATTGTATGTATGCATGTATGTATGTATGTATGTATGTATGTATGTATGTATTTTGAGATAGGGTTTCACTCTGTCACCCAGCCTGGAGTGCAGTGGCACAATCACGGCTCACTGTAGCCTCAACCTCCAGGGTGCAAGAGAGATCCTCCCACCTCAGCCTCCCAAGTAGCTGGGACTACAGGCATGTATCACCATACCTGTCTAATTTTCTTTCTTTTTTAATTCTTTGTAGAGACGAGGTCTCACTATATTGCCCAGACTTGTCTCAAACTCCTGGGCTCAAGTAATTTGCCCACCTCGGTCTTCCAACATGCTGGGATTACAGACATGAGCCACTGCTTTCAGCCTTAAATATCACTTTTGGGAAGCTATTTCTGCCCTTAAGACTGGGTTGCATACCTCTTATCTTTGTTCCCATAGCATTTGACTTTTGCTCTTATCAGGAAACTTATTGAACTGATTTGCAATGACCCATTTGCTCCTCTGATTATAACCTCCTTGAGGGAAAGGGCTGGTTTTTGCTTGCTAAGGTACTCCACTGCCTGGCACAATGTCTGGACCAAAGAAAGGTGTTCAAGGCTATGGAGCTAATGATGGGCAATATTAAGCATCAACCGCTACCTGAAATGGGCTCTATCTCTAATGACTCCAATAAACTGATTTCTCAAGACCAGAGTTTCTCAAACTTCAATGTGCCGCTCATCACTAGAGCATCTTGTTAAAAGGCAGATTCTGATTCAGGAAGTGTGAGGGGAGGTCCAGGATCTGCATTTCTATCCAGCTTCCATGTGATGCTGATGCTGCTTGTCTGTGGGTCACACTTAAAAGCAAAGGTCGAGCTGACATAAAAACATGAGTTTTATAGACTATATTAGAGAAAGAGGATCACCTAATCTATGTTCAGATCCCAAAGACAATGTAAGAGGGACTGCAAAGGGGGTTCCTCTGCCCTTTATCCTCTTTCTCAGAGCTGTCTGCTTCCTAACAGTCAGTGAGAAATGAGAAATTCCTGCCAATGCAGCTATATACTTTAACTCGCACTGCAATTCTTGACTGCATTTCTCACTCTAGGAAAGATTCCAATTTGACAGTGGAAGGTGAGATAAACCCTGAGTTATCAAATTGTATTTCCTGGATCTGTCTAAACAAATTCCCTTAAAACCTGCTGAGGAAATAGTTCTGCTGTTTCCCCAGTAATCTGGGTAGAGTTGATGTCATTCAAAACTTAGAGATCAGTCAGGGCTGTTCTCTTCTGACAGTTTAAGGTGCCTCACTCAAAGGAGCCTCACTCCATGCTTTAGAGATGTTTTCTCTGTAAGAAATTAAAGAGATAGTGCCCATGAGCCAGCCAAGCAGGGGACTGCCATTCCATGGCTGGATAAGGACACTGGAGGGTCCTGAGGGCTGTGATGTACCTGCGTTACAGATACTGACTGTTGAACATTTTTCATGTCACGTATACACAGCTTACTATTTCTTATGGAATTAAACCACACCCTTCCTTCTAAGTTTGCAGCCACTATTATCTTACTCTGCCATAACTACTCATCTTTATTAATATTGCTCTAATGTGTTTATCTTATCATGTATATTGGTACGATGGGGCACCAATGAATCACCAATATAACAATGCAACAACAGCAACCAAAAAGTCATTAAAACAAGAGAAAATAAACAAAACCTAAGGCTCTAGGACCTTAGCAGACTTTAATTCTAAATATATCAATTTCTTTCTCCCTGTGCCAAAGTTGTCTAGGAAAGTCCACATCATAGACAGCTGTCTTGCAAAATCCAAATTTGGATCAATGCTCAAAAAGGAGACAGAAATAAATGGAAGTCTGAATCAACTTAAGCCCTCTCTTCCATTAAGAAAATCTTTCATGTATGCTTTCCTGATGAGGGTAGGGTCAATGGCAATGTCTTTATTTGCCATGTATACTAACTTTTCTTCCCACCTCAATTTTACATTTCTGCACAAGGGTATCTCTTCCTCCTCTGATTGTGTGTTTCTGATTAAAAACTCAAATGTTACTCCAGATCACCCTATAACCCCATTAGAATGATCATTGAGCTTCGTGTGTAGATTGCCAAAAATGTCCATTATTATTTCTCTTTCTCTCTTTGTATCCACACCTCTTTGCAACATGATTTTGCTGCCTTTCCTATCAAGAGACAGAATTAGGCTGGGTGCAGTGGCTCACATTTATAATCCCAACACTTTGAGAAGCCGAGGGGGGTGGATCATTTGAGGTCAGGAATTTGAGACCAGCCTCGCCAACATGGTGAAACCTCGTCTCTACTAAAAATATAAAAATTAGCTGGGCGGTAGTGGCATGCACCTGTAATCCCAGCTACTCTGGAGGCTGAAGCAGGAGAATCATTTGAACCCTGGAGGTGGAGGTTGCGGTGAGCCGAGATCGTGCCACTGTATTCCTGGGCAGCAGAGTGAGGCCCTATCTCAAAAAAAAGAATTAAATTCCCATTACTAAAATCTGAGCTGGTCACATGACTTTCTTTGACTGATAAAATGTGGCAGAAGTAACACGTTACAGTTTCAAGCCGAGGCCCCCAGAAACCTTGCATGCCTCACTCGCTGTGAGTCCCCTGGCATCTGCCATGTGAACAAGCGTAGGATAGCCTCCTGACCATGAGAAACAAGGTAGGGCGAGGTCAGCCTGGTTACCCCAGCATAGGCCCCAGATGTGTAAGAGAGTCTGATGAAGATGATCAAAGCCAGCTCTAGTCCACCGTCCACCTACTGGTGGACCACAGGTGCATGAGTGAGCCTAGTGAAGTGAGCTGAGTCAGGCCAAGATCAAAGAAATGCCCAGTCATGGTTCACAAATATTTAGTTGTAATTTCAATGTTTATATTTACCAAATTATGTAAACACAAAAACAAAGTGAAATAAATCTGTGCCATTCCCAAGAGCATTCCTGGAATGATAAATAAGATGAATTTATACCACATTTCAAGCATAAGATAAATACACATACATGTATATAAACCCAGTCATGAATGTGCGACTAGGGACAGATGACTCACCTCCCTACCTCCCCACCCCTTCCATGACAGGTCCTATGCCGAGCACAGAGCTGAGCACACAGCAGGCCTTCCACATACATAGGGTAAATAGATATGACTTCCCCACTTGTCTTACAGAAAACTGAAATGGGTCTTTAACAATATACCAGAACAAGATCAATTCTAAATAAGATTATGCCTTCTTGACCTTTTTTTTTTCTTTTTTTCCTGGCCTGGGCATAATGGCTCACTTCTATAATTCCAGCACTTTGGGAAGCCAAGGCCAGAGGAACACTGGAGCCTAGGAGTTCAAGACCAGCCTGGGCAACATAGTAAGACCTTGTCTCTAAAAATAAATTTAAAAAAAAGAAAATTTCCATTTTTCTGCTCACTCATTCAGGAGTTCTCAAGTTCTTTTGCTGTCCCCAGACCTCTGAGGGACAAACACTGTCTTAGATGATGGTGACTCACTGCAGAATTGGGCAGAACTCCTCCTCCCATGGTAGGAGGAGGTGCTTATCAGAAAAAGAACATGGGTGTTGTTGAAAGGTGTCTCCTCCTGACAATGTAATTCTAATATACACACTCCACCTTCGTGGAGAATTACCAGGCCTAATATCCCAGGGTGAATGGTCTGTCTCTAAGCTTTCCCCAACCAAGAAGCTTCTAGACCTGTGCTGTCTTATATGGCCTCTAGCCACAAATGGCTGTTTACATTTAAATTACTTACAATTAAATAACATCAAAAATTCAGTTTCTTATAGCACATTTTAACTGCTCAGTAACCACTTGTGAACAGCACAGAGAGCATTTTCTTCCTGGGAAGTTCAACTGGACAATACTCTTCTAGTATGAACACCTTTCCATAGGTCTCCGCAGCCAACCCACCCTACATGAAATCATCTTGTTTTCTAATCCTCAGCTTATCTATTCTCTTTTCACTTTCATTTGACTTATCTTTTTCACGGCTGCCCCTTGTGCACCTTTGCAGCATTAGTGCACGCAAGCCAACCTGCGCACCTTCCCCCAGGCCCTGGATGTCGGCTTGGGTATTTTTCTTTCTCTAAGAGCACTCTCAAAATCCACATTTACATTTAAATGAAGGTCCTACTTCAACCAGACAGAGGTATACCTAGAAATAAATCCATATATTTCAGGCAGGGGAATTATCTTCATTCTTAGGCTATAACCTGTCTGGACTCCATTAGAAATGACTACAAATTCACGGTTCCCTGTGCCTTCAGGGACAAAGTGCTGATGTAGTCTCTCACCTAGGAATCCAGGTTGCAAACCCCTGCTGAGGTTTGACTTCTGTTCTTTCCCGGGCTGTGCTGCATCTAAAACAACCAATAGAAGTTTAAAGCTGAGCGATAAGTCTTGTTGCCGTGATTGGACATTGAGCAGAAAACCCAGACCTTGAATTATAATGGGAGCATGTGAGCCCCATTACAACTCAAAGGTAAGCCATCTTTCTCTCTTTTAGGATTAGGCTATTGCTGGGGATTTCCAAATCTAAGAGGGGTCATCTTGAGCTCCTCCTACCTTTGGGAGACCTTGTTCATCTCTAAGCAAACAACACAAATCTGCCAACCCAGAGAGCAGACTTTATAATTTTGGAAACTTGAAGGTGGGGGAGTATGATTAATGTTTCTGGAAATGAGAGAATAAATAAGACCATTCATAGGTTGGATTCCTCTGGAAGCGGACGAAACAAGAATTTAAGTGCAAGTAATTTACATGGAAGATGATCCCAGGAAGCCCCAGCACAGGGTGAGAATGTGAGTGAAAGAAAGGAAGCCAGGGCAGAAGGTATTAATGGGCAGGTTATCCCCGTAGTCAACTGTGGCTCAATCTACCAGGGTACCCTGGAAGACAGCACAGACCATGCTTCAGTGTTGTTGGGGTGAGGAAGCTGGGGTATGTATCCTCCAATTCCCAACTGTCATTTGTTAGGGACATTAGCTACCCATACTTCTGCCCCATCCCATGAGTACATCAAACTCAATCCTGTGGAAAGAGAAAACCCTCAGGATAGTTTCAAGTGCTGTCAGCATATGTGAGTGGTGACACAAAGGTGCTATAGGTGGGGCACCAATAGCTCTGCCATACCCCTTCCCTTACGACAGTGGATTTCATCCATTTCCTTAAGCAAACAGGGGTTTGTTTCATATCATTTGGATAATTTCAAAAATCATCTTAAATTATTGTGCATGGTGAGAACCATATTATGTCATTCCCAACCTTTGAGTATTGAAGTCAACCTGGACCCTGGAAGGTTACAGTGGGTACAGGGGACATCTGCTGCATTGTCCTGCTCAGCTTTCCTCTTTCCATCCTGTCATTGTGGTGGAAAAGCATGTGGATCACAGAAACTTGCCTGTGTCTGTCTGCAGAGATGTGACCTGTCCGTTAATACCTTCTGTATCTGGATAGACTGAGACTGAATCCTGGTGAGAACATGTGAACACCTGGCCCCCGCTTTGCCTGAGTCAGTTCACTCCTGCCTGTCAAAGCACACAAGCCAACAAATGTCCCTACCTGCTAAGGCTGAGTTGAATTAGGCTCCTGTTACTTATTTGAAAGAGTCCTGTCCAAACAATGAGTTTGAGAATATTATGCTGTTTGTTGTTTTGAGGACTAATTCTTCCACCATCAGACTGTGATGACATCAGACAGAGAGAAGAGCGGTCACTGCATTCACCATTGGAATGTCAATGTCAGCACAGTGACACTGTGCCTTTGCTCTGAGGACCATGGGGAAGGTCATGTTTGCCTGAGCAACAGTTTGCTTTTGTTTTGTGGACACTAAATTGTACAACTACTCTGTTTCTCTCCTTGCATTGGCTGCTAAGAAGTCCTGAGGGAATTTTTGTTTTATTATTTTCTCCCTTCATTGCCCAATTTCTTCACATATTTTATCTTCTGTACCATAGGCATTTGTGTACACCACTGCAAACCTGGGTGTTTTTTCCTTTTTCTTCTTTCTTTTTCTTTCGAATGAGGAATATTGTAGCAGATGTATTTCTACCCTTTGACTTCAGCTCGTAACTGCGGTGAACTAATCCCGCAATGAACTAAGCAAAGCAATGTTGAGCTTCTCTCCATTTTCCTGCCTCAGGGCTTTCTGCAAAGCCACCAGGACAATCAACACAAGTATAGCCCAGAAGAATGGGGGAGTTGACATCCCCCAGAGAAACCCTTAGTCAAAGCGGCATGGGAATTGGCATGGAAATGCCCCAGCATCCTCTTCACCGGGACAGTTTTGAGAGCGTTCTACACAGTTCCTTAGAGAGCCCCCAGACAGATTGAGCTTCCGGGGACCATGGCAATAACTAGCTTTGACTTGCTTCAATAACTCGCCCTTTATTGACTTTTCTTCCTTCTCTCGTCTCAGTCCCCCACTTGCTCACTTCTACTCCCTGGAATCACCTTTCAAAAATTTGCCTGCACCTAAGCCGGTGTTTCAGGCTGTATTGGAGAGGACCCAAACCAAGACAGAAACAAATAAAATAAATAAATAGATAAATGAAAGAATAAATAAAATTAATAACCTTTTTTTTTTCTTAACCCATCCTAGAAAATGTGAAATGAAACAGCATTTTGTTAAAAATAGTGCAAATTTCATGTATTGGGCTGTAAAAATGGCACACAGAGGATCCAAGAAGGTCCCCATGTGACGTGTAAGAATCATATCCCCTCGGCAGTGAGGGACGTGATGAAATTATGGGGTGAAGCCAATTACAAGGGACAGTTGGACATATCGCTGCCTCTTGATTGCAGAATAAAAGAGAAACCGCTAAGGGGAGGAGCTCCTAAACTGCAGGCTTTCAGACACATTTGTATATACATACCATGCCATTATACTAAAGAGAGTTACATTAGAATAAAAGAAAAACAAACACGAGACTCAAAACTTAAACGAAATTAGCTAATTATTTCCACATCTAACCGTTTGGTACAAATATCTAGCAGGATATACCATTCTCTCTCTGTATTTTGTGAAGAAAATTTCCATAGCATTTGTTCTCAACAGTGTAATTCATTTTCTGTTGTGATTTGCGAGCTGTTCACACCAACCTGATGGTTTGCTTCAATTAAAGCTTCTTATACTCACAGAAACAATTACGCCCTCAGGGATGGGATGGGTCCCCTCCTACCCCCCGACTGGGAGCAATGCCTCCCTGCTCTGAGACTATCACAAGTCCCCCGCCTGGTTCAGGCAAATGATCCCTGGGAGCGTCAGAGAAGTCACCCAGAGGCCTAATCACCAGGGCAGAAGCACAGAAGTGTCTGCTTACAAGAGTGGGACCTGAGCAGGACCAAGCCCAGAATTCTCTATTTCACAGGAAGAGAACACAAGTTAAATGTAGCCCATGGAGTTTGGCTTCACCTCAATCTCTTTAAAATTTTTTTTTTTTTTTTTCCTTTGAGACAGAGTCTCACTTTGTTTCCACCTGTGGACAGCCAGGCAGTCACCCAGGCTGGAGTGCAGTGGTGCAAACACAGCTCATTGAAACCTCAACCTTCCAGGCGCAAGCAATCCTCCTACCTCAGGCCTCCGAGCAGCTGGGACTACAGGTATGAGCCACCACGCCTGGCTAATTTTTTTGTGTTTTTGTAGAGATGGGGTTTTGCCATGTTGCCCAGGCTGGTCTTGACCTCCTGGACTCAAGAAATCTGCCTGCCTCGGCCTCCCAAAGTGCTGGGATTGCAGGCATGAGCCACCATGCCCAGCCTAATATATCCATAAATAAATAAATAAATAAATGGCCAGGCATATATATATGTTATTTATTATTGTATATATTATATATGTATTTATTATTATTATTTTTAAATGAGAATTTAGAATTGAGAGAAAGAAAATGGAGAACGGAGGAGATGGTTCTCCTGGTGTAGGCCTCCTCCAAGGGGAGCTATGAGGCAGGGAGGGATGCTCTGGCCAGAAGAGGCTTTGCCTCGGCCTCAGCGTCTTCACCTATCATTGCAGGAGTTTGCACCAGCGTGCCGCAGTCCTGGGCCACAGAACACGTCCTGGCCCACAGAAGGCCCTCCAGAATTACGGGCTTGTATGTTGGTGAGTGAATGAGGCCCTGCGGGCTCTGACAGATGGATTTAGCCAAATCCATGGTCACTGAAGCGTCAGGGCTCAGAGACTGGCCTTGGCAGGTCCCAGAGCTGTCCTCTCTATGTCTTCCCAAAACATGGGGGAGGAGCAGGTGACCACATGGTTCCTGAGGAAGGGCCCCCACTGGGGCACGTGGTAGTCCCAGGCCAACTTTCCCCTGGGTTCCCTCGAGGAGTATCTGACTCAGCGAACTCCTGGGAAAGCCTTGCCTTAAAGAAATCTGAAACAAGAATTGTAAAAATAGAGCCAAGAAACTGTTCGCTGCAGTGATGACAGAGGGTATTGCTTCAACCCGCAAAAGACCCTGGCTTTGAATGCCTGCCTGACACTGAGCGGGGCTTGTGTCAAATGAGAGTGGACTTGGGCCTTTGTTTCCACCTGTGGTTGAAGCCAGGCAGGTACCAAACGACCCCCTGAACCACCTTTGCCACAGCCATTTACCTGTGAAAGTAGGGGTGGGGACTCAACTCCAGGGGTTCGAGGGGCAGCTGGCTCAGGGGCTGAGAAAGTCCATTTGCTTCCAATGGAAGATTCCCTGGGCCTTCCTAACCTGAGGGCAGCTTGAACCAAGGAGGATACCAGGGAGGCTGTCTGTGTGTGGGATTGGGAGCTCTGGGTCTGGGTAACAAAGCGTCATCAAGCTTGAGGCCAGTGGTGAGCCATGGAAGGAAGAGACACAACACTCCTTGTTCATGTGGAAACGAGAGAGGGAGGTGTCAAAATCCCAGGCTGCTACAGCCTGCTGTGTGACCTTGGGAAAGCTTGTCACCTCTCTAGGCCCCTGAGATTTCTCACCTTTGGCAGAGTTCAGTGAATGCTCCAGAAGAAAAGGGAGTGGTAATGGGCCATACAACTGCCAGTATACGAAGGCTCAAGGGGCACGCTGGTACTCAAGACAGAAGGGGCAGCTGGCATGAGGGACAAGTGACAAGGTAGCATGGGGACTACACACACTCACACACACACACACACACACACACACGCCTTCACTCTGCAGAAGCTCCCTGACCAGTAGAGGTCAACGCTGACCACATAGCTCAGAAAAGGAGGAGCTGGGCAGGATTGTGTGGAGGCCCAGAGGCTGCCACCGAGATATAATACGGGGAACTAACTCCCTTCGTTTCCCTCCAAACACTCAGCACCACTGTTCCTGAGCACTGCTCAGGGTCTGCTGTCTCCTGGAAGAGCCAAGAAGGGAGTCAGAGGAGGGACCACCCTGCCCAAGAAAGAACAGCACAATTCTGTTTTACCCTGGGGGACAGCAGAGCTCAGTGCTCTCCGAGTAATCTTGGGCATGTTAGGGATGAGATGAGTTTCATGCCTGGTTTCTGACACAAGGAGATTAAAGGCAGCAACTTCAGAGGGTTAAGTGCCATAATGCAGGTATCCTGGGTATTCCAGTCTGACAAACAGAAACTGCTCAGTAAATACTGGTTATTATTATTATTGACCTCTGAGGCACCCCCCTGCACATAGAAGAGTCTCCCTAAGTAAATCCAGCATAAAGAGGACAAAGGTGTCATGCCCCGGGAGGCTGGTTCCATGTGGTCTTGGGAAGGGAGGGACCTATTCATGAAAATGTTCTAGCTCTGCCCTATGTCCCTCTGGCCCTCACTGTGTCCCCACCCAACCAAACGAATTGAATCAAGAGGATAACAAGGTGGCTCTCCTGGACTCAGGGTCTCAGGCTGAAGGTAAAAGGGGAAGGAAGGAGATTCTAAGTCCTTCCGGGGCCCGCCCTTGAGAAAGCATGAAACTGACAACACAGAGGCTCTAGAGTTAGAGGCCTGCGTTTGATACTCAGCTCTCTCAATTTCTACCTTATGTGACCTTGAGACTTAATATCTGTGAAATGGAGATAATTACTCCTAACTTTGGAATTACCATGAGAATTATATGAGATCATATATGGATGGTTCCTGGGAGATGTTCAATAAACTTTAGTTTCCTTTCATTTCAAGAATAGCTCCGTGAAATCTCTATGTCTCTTTGTCTGTCGTATCTTTGATCATATTTGGTTTTACCTCTGTACAGTCAATTGCCCGGCTTCCAAAGCAAATATCCTGTTTTCATCTGTGTCAAGCCCTATTCTACCCAAATCTCTCTCTCTCTCTTTCTGTCTGTCTCTCTTTCTCCCTTTCTCTCTCTCTTTCTCTAAACACCCTTTTAAAAGAAAACGTATTAATACTTCTCACTCCTAGCCAAACACACTCCAGCAGGAATGAAGGTTCCAGCAACTGATGAAAACTGCAAACCAAACCCCAGTGTTCCCTTCCTTGTCCCTTGCTTCCGTCGCGTACCTAGCTGTCTAATTGAATTCAGAGGCTGTCTGCCCAACATTTGGATTGCAAAGGAATGAGTCCGGCTCTAGGAGGCTGCTTCTCTGCAGACCTCCCAGGTGCTGTCCTAGACATGTCCCTATGGGAAGACTGCCAGAGTCGCAGGTAACATCTTCTAGGTGGAAGATGGGTTCAATTATTTGAACCTCTTGGATTGCAGTCTATATGACAATGCAAAAGTCAGTGGACTATTCCCTAAATCCTGTTTCAGGGATTAGTCAGCTACAGTCATTCAAACTAACACACAGACAGCCCTGCTTGACTCAGCCTACACACGTCCATCCATCACTCACTCAACAAACACACAGTGGAGCCTCTGCAATTGCCAGACAACAGACAAACAAGCCCTGTCAGCTCCATCCTGTCACCTTTCCATCCTTACGGCCATGCCCAAGTCAGAACATCATCATCTCTTATTGGTCCAGGACAACAGCCACCGAATAGATTACCACCTTGAACAGCCTGTCAGGCCCCATACAATCTCATGGTGCCTCATGTTCAAGCCTCATCTCCGGAGCCTCTGTTCATATATACGGCATTCCAGTGAAGCCAAACTTGTAGCTCCCACATATTAGTTTTGTGGAATGTATTAGTTATCTGATGCTGCATAACAAATGACTCCAAAATTTATGGGCCTAACACAACAATTGATAATCCCTCACTGTTTACATGATTGGGATCAGCTGGGAAGTTCTCACTTGGGCTTTCTCATGCAGTTGCAGTCAGATGGTAGATGGAGCCGAAGTCATCTGAAGGCTCAACTGGACCATATGTCTAGGATGGCTTATTCACTTACATGTTCAGAGACTCAGCCAAGATAACCAGAACAGATAACCAGATAGGATAGCCAGCTAAGATAACCAGAAACAGAGCTAATCATCTCTCCATATGGCTAGCTTAGGTTTCTTCACAGCATACAGTCTTAGAATAGTTGGACTTCTTACACAGCAGCTGGCTTCCCCCAGTATGTGCATTTCAAGACCTATATATTACTTTTTAAAGAGGTATTCCTTGAACCATTGCAATACCACTGGATTTCTAAGACTATTACTTGTTCACTTCACAAGGCATTGGCCATGAGTGAAGTGAGGGAGTTACACTCGCCTAAAACAGAAGAGCCAGTCCATCCACTGGTAAGCAGCAGTTACAAGGTAAACACTAAGGCGCCCGAGAGAGTTGGGATTATTTAAGAATTGACTGTGTCTTCATTGCTTGATGAATATGTAGTCCTGAAGTTGGGGTCTCGTATTTTCAGAATTTCTGGAACATATTTGACCTGACATTCTCACCTGACATCAGAACATTTGAAGGCTTGCTTCTTCATCTGATACCAGAACCAAATCCACTTGCTTTCCATCTCACTCAAAATGGCGTAATATTGAAACTGCACCTAAGATAGAGCTAATGACTAGGGAGCATCTAGTTTATTTGGGAGGTGACCACAGGAAGCAGAAGTGATAGCATGAGGAGAGTGAGGTGGGGAGGAGGAGAAGCCAATAAGGGAGATGTTAAGAAGTGAGGTGCCACTGTGTGCAAGAGGGGCTCAATTCCATTGGGACCTCCTAAGTGTCATCAAAAATAACTTCTACAAGCTAGAGAGCAGAAGGATGGTTACCGGAGGCTGGGGAGGTAGTGGGTGAGGTTGGGGGCAAGTGGGATGATTAATGGGTACAAAAAATAGAAAGAATGAATAAAAGTTAGTGTTTGATAGCACAATAGGGTGACTCTCATAATTTTATAATAATCAACAATAATTTAATTGCAAACTAAAAGTATAAGTGGAATGTTTGTAACACAAAGGATAAATGCTGGAGGTGATAGATACCCCATTTATCCTGATGTGATTATTACACATTGCATGCCCATATCAAAATATCTCATGTACCCACATAAATATATTCACCTACTGTGTACCAACAAAAATTAAAAATAAAAAATTTTTAAATAAAAAATAAATATCTCCTACATCTGTCCATCCAAAGGATGGGAGTCAGGCATTTAGCCACCGGCTTCCCACTAGTTGGGGGTTGCCCCTGAGAGTTTATCCATACACTCAAGCTCAGGGAGAGAGAGAGTCTGGCCTTGGAGAGGATTGGGGCAGAAAGCTAAAGAACTTAGCTGTGACTAGATGCTGTCAGGTCAGGTGGACCTGAGTTTGCCTACAATCATTCTCTGTAGGTGTCGCTGAAGAGGTGGCCTGGAAATGTGATGTAGGTCACTGGAGGCATCCGGTACAGTTTTCATAACTACTTCTTTCTATCCACAGGCAAAGTTTTCATCTCAATCCTTGTTCTTATAGCTTACATGAGGCCATTTAGCCAGCTCATTGCTAAATGACAAAGAGCCAGGATTTTTCTTCTAGAGTCCCCTGATTCACACTCCTTGCATTTCTAAGAGGAACAAGTGTAAACGTTTACCTTTCCTTTACCTTGAGGCCCTATATGAGAAGGGTTTTTATTGCTGAATGACGTTCTTCTCAGAAAAGGGGTCCATGACAAGCAAAGACGCCAAAGGAACATCCCCACATATTACAGGGAATGAAACTGAAATGTGTTTGCTCAGGGATGTCATTTTCACACATCCCTGTAAATGGGGGGAACTGGGGTCCCCCTTTTTCCTTCATGTTTAGGGGAAATTGCTTTGGAACTGCCTTCCCACCTCCTCCAGTCCAATTCCATGGCCAGGGGAAATCTAAAACCCCCTTTCAGGCTCCTGCCAAGTCTTGGGAGTTTCTGTTCTCCTGGGTCCACTGCCTCATAGGCTCCAGCTTCCTTGAATGTTTTATAACACATCAATTCCAATGAGAAACTCAAGCATATGTTTTGTTCCAACAACAAACAATTGTTCACATGTAGCATATGTACATTTGGTGAATTTTTCTCAAGGTTGAGAGAGGGCAGATAGCAAGAGGCAGGTCTTGCCCCACTTAAAACACCTCCCTGGTTCCTTCTTGAATGCCCTGAGAATTCCAAAAACTCCTTCTGTTACCATAGCTCTCCCTCTCAGGAAATTCATCTACTGGACACCTTTAGAAAGTTTTTCTGAATAATTTTTTATTTAAAAAAATTTTTTAGACAAGGACAGTTCACTTTACTAAGAAGAGTTTGGTGCCAGCTACTAAGTAATTCTATCTAACCCCTTTCATTATTGATGTTCAGCCAGTGTGTTATCTGAGATTCTGTGCCAGCTACTGAGATAATCCCCACCTACCCACTGCATTACTGATGCTCAGCCGCTGTGTTGCTTGGCTTATTTACCAGTACTCCTTGCGGCACACCCTTTGCCTGGCCAGGGAGGCCATCCATACAACTTACACCCTGGGTGCGACCCAGAGGACACGGCTATGGTACTAGTACAAGCAATGGAAGCCATTAATTAATACATTATGGGAATTTACTAAAAACTGCTAAGGTAGCTCATGGAATCCAAGAAACAGGGAAATCCCAGCCCCAGGAAGGCTGGGATCAGAGCTGTGTGAAGTCCACAGCCCTGCGAGTTTGCAGTTTCTTTCTTGTTTTTGTTTGTTTTGCTGTTGTTGTTGTTTTGAGACAGTGTCTCACTCTGTCACCCAGGCTGGAATGCAGTGGCACTATCTGCACTCACTGCAACCTCTGCCTCCCAAGTTCCAGCAATTCTTGTGCCTCAGCCTCCCACGTAGCTGAGATGATAGGCACTCACCACCACGCCTGGCTAATTTTTGTATTTTGACTAGAGACAGG
This sequence comes from Mandrillus leucophaeus, assembly GCF_000951045.1. NCBI lineage: Eukaryota > Metazoa > Chordata > Mammalia > Primates > Cercopithecidae > Mandrillus > Mandrillus leucophaeus. The sequence goes on along the minus strand of NW_012102754.1, from coordinate 2,247,967 downwards.
ATTTCACCATATTGGCCAGGCTGGTTTCAAACTCCCGACCTCAGGTCATCCACCTGCCTCTGCCTCTCAAAGTGCTGGGATTACAGGCACGAGCCACAATGCCCAGCCAAGTCTGCAGTTTCACACTACCTCTTTGTCTACAATTAATGTGACTCTGTTGGAAAGACTGCCAGTCATATTTGTATATGTTCTAAACTTCAGATTCCCAAAACAGAGTCTGATTGGGTCAGCTTGGGTAAGGCATCTGCCTGTGGACCTATGAATGATATTTAAGGGCCAAGGAAAGTGATAGAGATATGGCCATTTCCACAGGTGGGGTCGTGGGAGGTGACCAGGGAAGTGGGCAGGCATTTTGGACTGGGAAGCCTGCTTGGGAAGGTGTGCTTCAGCTGTGCATTCATAGTCTGTCTCACACCCACAGGAGGTGGACCCTCCCTTCTGAGATCACCATCCTGAGTGGCCCAACCCTTAACCCTATGTAACATTGGTGGTGTTGGTTTTTAAAGAGTATAAGCTGTAGGCTCTAGTGAAATTCTAAGCCTTGTTTTGAGGTTTGAAACTGAAGAAGCATTTCAACCTTTCTACCACTGCCATGGTGGGCCAGGGCACAGCATCTTGGGTTGTATTTCATGGCACGTGTCCTCTTTGTCCTGTTTGCTGGCTCCCCTCTGGAAACACTCCCTCCTCCTTGTCAAACAGAATTTTTCCACTTGCCCCGAGTCATCTTTTTTCTTTTTTTTTGAGACGGAGTCTCACTCTGTAGCCCAGGCTGGAGTGCAGTGGCGCAATCTCGGCTCACTGCAACCTCCATCTCCCGGGTTCAAGTGATTCTCCTGCCTCAGCCTCATGAGTAGCTGGGATACAGGTGCATGTCACCTTGCCCAGCAAATTTTTTTTTTTTTGTATTTTTAGTGGAGACAGGGTTTCACCATGTTAGCCAGGATGGTCTTGATCTCCTGACCTCGTAATCCACCTGCCTCAGCTTCCCAAAGTGCTGGGATTACAGGTGTGAGCCACCACGCCCGGCCCCTGAGTCCTTTTTCTTTTGTAACCATTTGATGTAGGCAGCTACCCCACTTGTATTCTCCATTGTCTTTTTTTTCCCCTCAGGGCTAGCACAATATTTTATAAAGAAATTTGGGAATTAATGCCACAGTTAGATTAAGCTATATAGATAATTAGAGTTTATAGTCTGAAAAATTTTCCAAACTGAACCTAGATACCTATTTCTTATGAATTTTTTTATTGCTGTGGATTCTTTTAAAATTTAGTGTCAAGATGTATAGTTAAAGTTAGTTGTTTAAATAAAGTTTGTTTTTGTTTTTAGTAGTAGGGTTTGGGATTTGGGTGGAAAAAAAATAGAAAAAGATGCAGATCCTCAATTAATAAAGCCTGTTATTCTAACCTTAGCCTTTCTGACTTTGCAATTGCCATACTTCTGCCATCCACTACAGAATACTCTGATTGATGCTTGAACATTATGAGGTGTAAATAATAATTATTGGAGGCATTTATCAATTACTTTCTATGTGATAAGCACCCTGTTGAGCCCTTTGCAGACTGCATTAATTTCTGTGGGCTGCCATAACAAATTACCAGAAACTTGGTGGTTTAAAACAACACAATCTTTTTTCTCTCCCAGTTACGAAGGCCAGAAGTCTAAAATAAAGGTGTTGGCAAGACCATGTCCTCTCCGCAGCCTCTTGGGAAGAATCTTTCCTTGCCTCCTCCTCTTCTGGTGGTTCTCATTATTCCTTGGCTTGTGGCAGGTAAGTCCCATCTCTGCCTCCAACTGCATATGGTCTTCTCTGTACCTCTCTGTGTCCTCTCCTTTTCTTATAAGGACATCAGCCATTGAATTTAGGGTCCTCCTTAATCCAATGAGATCTCATCTTGATAGTTAACTAATTACATTTACAAAGACCTTCTTTCCAAATAAGATCACATTCTGAGGTTCTGGGTGAACATGAATCTTGTTGAGGGGACGGGTATTCAATCCACTCTCACATTGGGATTAGTAGATATAGTTATTTCCATTTCATCAGTGGGAAACGTGAGACCTAGGAGGAGATGAACTTGCCCTGCCACTCAACTAAACACTGAAAGAGTTTGGTTGAGGACTTAGCTCAGTCTGATGCCAGCTTTGTTCTCTTTCTGCTATGTCATGCTGCTTCTAGAAAACCAAACTGCAAACTCAAGTCTAGAAAGCAATGGCATCAACATTTATCCATCCATTGACTTCCAGACCATACCACTTGGAGGCAGAAGATCAGGAGTAAGTAGGTAAATTCTCATAGACTATGAGAATTTTGAACTCCTACTAGGTGCCAAATTTTTATATATCCCTTAAATAGCCACAATACCTTATGAAGTGACTATTTGAGGTGCATTCAGGGATGAGATTGAGACTCAAAGATCATGACTTGCCCAAGGTCACATAGCTAGTGGTTACCAAACTCAAATTTTGGTTCAGATATTGCGTTGCATTTAAGTTCATGATGAACTCATCATTGTTTGTAAATGGCAGCGATCATGCCGTGTATTGCAATATTATGTATTCCACCAGGACCTAACTATCCAACCATCACACAACGGTGAGAGGACCAGGATCATTCTCCTCTAGGGTCTTAGTTCTAACTAGTGAGGTAACCTTCGGCAAGTCAATTTTCTGGGCCTTTGTAACAGGAGGAGCTAGCACTGGACAGTGCCTTCATTGCTGATGTTTTGTAAGCATATGCAACACTTATATACTTACAGGAAAGTGCCCTTGCCCATATATGTTAATATTTGCTGGAGTGTGGTCAGGGTAATACGAAGAATGTTCTCACTATTGACTTTTCACCCCCAAGTTAATAGTTAACTTTGTCTCCTTGTTTGACTATGCTGTCTGTTGGCTTCGGTCAGAAAGAAAAATTCTGAAACACCTAGTGGAATGGTGCTAACATTCGTCTTTCTTCACCTTTACTTCATGTGGTTTATTTCTACTAAGGTAGGTCAGGATAGCTTTTCAAAAACATGATATTTCAAAAATATAGTTTAGTATAAAACAATGTACCATGTAAATCTCTGAACAGATAAGTGTTCAAAATAGAAGTATTTTATTTATATGTTCATGGTATTTGTAAATGTTAGAGTCATCTATGGCAGCAATTTGGAAAATCCTTTTTTGCAGGCTGTTCAGTAAAGGAAAGGTGGAAAGGTCTGTGGCCGCACTGTGAGGTGGGAACAGTGGGAACTTTTTTTTTTTTTTTTTTCAAACAGGGTCTTACTCTGTCGCCCAGGCTGGAAGGCAGGGGCCACATGTCGGCTCACTGCAACCTCTGCCTACCAGGTTCAAGCGATTCTCCTGCCTCGGCCTCTCAAAGTGCTGGGATCACGGGCGTGAGCCACTGCATCCAGCCAACAGCGTAAACTTTGGGGTCATGCAAACCTTTGATCAATTCGGGTTCTGTAACCCACTAGCCATGTGACCTTGGGCAAGTCACAGTCTCTGAGTCTCAATCTCATCCCTGAATGCACCTCAAAAAGTCACCTCATAAATTACTGCGGCTATTAAAGGGACATATAAAAATTTGGCACCTAGTAGGAGCTCAGTTAATCCACTCCTCCTCCTCCCTCCTTTAGTCAGTTGTTTTGTTGAGTAAAAATCCACCATTTTGGAACTGTGGTTAGGATCATACGATTTAATTCCCTTCTCTTCCAAGTCTACTGGTGAAGTGGAAAAGGTGAATCTCTTTGTCTCATTTTGATTAGGCCTCAGGGCAATATTCTGGAAGAAACTCAAGCAGCATGGAATGTTATCTCCCCATTCAGAAACAGTGCCTACGTTCATAGACGTAAGTTGAATCTCCCATTCTGTCTGACCACTGGATTTTACCTCTTGTGCCCTGAAATGAAAGGAAGGTTTGAAGCAGCACTGTGAAACTGTCAGCGAGCTCACTTGATAAATCATTGTTGGAACTAGAGGGATTTTTGCTGTGGAGGTAACAAGGGATCACAGCCTGCTTTGGTGCTCAGCCCAGAAAAGTATAGCTGAGACTTGGGCCTGCTTCTGGTTGCAAATTGTTTACTGTTCAGCACTGTGGGCACATTTCCTGTTGGCCCTGCACAGAAACGACAGATGCCTATGGTCATGCACCAGGACCTGGTCTGTCAGAGAAGCTTGTTTAGAAGAGATTTAGACTATGGAGGGAAAACCATCATGAGGGTGAAAAGGGTTGGGTAAGGTTGCTGTGCACAGAACCCTGGACAATGAAGGCAGGGGCAAGAGAATGGGCCTGGTCACCTTGGCAGGCCTCTCCAGTCCCAGCAGCAAACAGGTAACGAGCCTTCGTACGCTGCTTTTGTGTGCTAGCCCCTGTGCTCCCAGCTGGAGGAATGAGGGTAAATGAGAAAGAGCTCCTGCCTCCAAGGTCAGAATTTAGTGCAGAAGACAGCCTATTAGCCATCCAGTGCAACAAGGCAGAACGGAGGCCTCTGCTCCACACAGAAGGAGGAGGGCACAGTTAAGGACAGGGCCTCTGCGGCCCCACAGCCTGGATTCAAACCCTACCTGAGCTGCTGCCTAGCTGTGTGACCTTGGGCAAGGTGCCTGACCTCACTGAACCTCAGAAGCCTCACCTGTGAAATGGGGAGTCTAATAATACTAAACTCCTGGGGCTGTCAGAGGATGGAAAGAGCCTTTTCAGAGTGCCTGGCACGTTGGAGACACTTTGCAGTTAAAATATAACCCTCAGGAAATCTGTTTTCAGTATGAGCTGAGACAGAGACCACGTTTTGCAAACTGAAAATCAAGGCACCTGAATATGGCAGCAGAGCTTTGCTGATTTACGCGCATATATTTGTGAAAAGTCTTACAGAGGGTGGAAACCTTAAAGCACATTTGAGTTTAACAGGAGAATCCAAGTGTTTGACACTAGCACCTTGTGTGCCTTTTGCCCCTGATTCTTTCCAGCAGAGGCTTATGGGGTTCTTTCAATGCTGGGGAGGCCTGGAAGCATCCCCAGGTCTTCAGCAAACTTCCTTAGGTAAAATCAGAGCAATGTAGGAAAGACTGGCTCTGTGATAAATCCTGAAGACCAAACCGAAAGACCCAGTGATGCAGAGAGAGCCAGTATGGGGAGAAACAGGTGCTTTCTGGGATAGCTCTTCCGTCTTCCCCATGGATCTGCTTTCTAATAGTCCTGTTTCCATTCTATCCATCCTGACCCCACACTGCCAGGGAACACATTCTGAGCACAGATATGCATACATATGTTTGTAAGCATTCACATGTGCCCATGGGTGTGCACACTCTAAGCTCTCCTGGCTCTGAGGAAATAGTCTTGCTTCTAACTGGATCTAGGCAGGCCCCTAATAGTACATTCACTCAGGCCCTAAGGCCTGTGAGCCAGGCCGCATCTCCCACATACCATAGGTCTATTGCCTGCCCTCATTCTGACCTTCTCAGCATGTCCTCATTTCCAGCCCAACGCCCTCCTCACTGACTTGGAGACAGAATTTGGCCCTCAGGGCTCCATGGGACACAGCCTGCAGTCACCCTATGGCTCTACACTGAAACCCAATCAAACTAGTTCCAGCCACTGGGACCCACCCAATGTAGATGGCCAGGCAGGCCTGAGCACCTCTGCAGGTGAGGAGGCGACCCTCTGCCCCTCTGTAGCTGCAGCCTCTCTGTGATCCCCAGAGCCAACCATTTTTCCTCAACTCAGTTATGAACAGCACGTTCCCTCTCCAGGGAAGCATCATGGTGGCATACAATGAGAAAAGAACGGCCCTTGCAGCGGAAGACTGTTCTAGTTGCGACACCTTGGGGAGATGCTGTAAAGATTCTGGGCCTTGATGTCTCCCTCCCACATTTTAAGTATCCCATAGAGTTTTATAGATGGAAACACTTTGTACATTTTTAAGGGAAACTATTCTTTTTTGCCCTTTCTGTTCCTACCTGCTCCCTTTCCGCACTTGCCCCTCACACCCTTCCCCCTCATATTTCATACCAGGAGCAATATTTTTATTAGTTGTCAATTCCTCCAACCACCTATTTCTGGATAATGATTCTGTTATAATAGATTTATAAAAGCTATTAAAGACTGGGAGTGTGAGGACTGAGTTTTTCAAGAACAGAACTGTGTGCTAACTTCCCAGCCCCTAGCCCAGTGCCTGGTTGAGTGAATGAATGAACACAGGAATGCATGCCATGACGAGTTTGCTATTTAGCATGAAAGGCTGCTTTACGCTAGCCAGACCAAAGACGCCATCCGATAATGCGGAGCTCACGGCAGCATCCCATGAAGATTAGCTGCACAGCAAAGACTGACAGAGACAAGAGATGGTGCCCACAGAAATGTCCCCACTTCTGCACTGCTCTACTCCTACTTGGGACTCTTCCCAGAGTCCTCGTTTTGGCACCTGGCACTCCAGTCAGAACACAGGAGTTATCTTCAATATCTTTCTCCCTTACTCACATTGTTTAGCCCTAGGGATCCCACATACCAAAACTTCTCTCTCTCTCTCTCTCTCCCTCTCGCTCTCTCTTTCTCTCTCCTGCTACCACCGTATTTTTAGCCATTATTACCTCTTGCGTTTATTACTGTACAATTCTAGGTCCCTAATCCCTCCCCTAATTTGTTTAGCTAGAGTAATCATTTTCTAGCAAAAATCAGGTCATGTCATTTCCCTGCTTAAAACCCTTCCATGGCTTCAGTCTACATTTAGAATAAAATAGGACTCCAAATAAAATTTTTGTATAATAGTTGTACAATGTGTAACTCTAACTTACACATTGCACAAGATAACTTAGCACAATGTATAAGTAGGAGTAATGCTAGCTGCTGTAACAAATGGAACACAAAACACATAATGCTTGAAACCCAGTAGAAGGTTGTTTCTCAGGACATAATGTCCAAGGTGAGTGGTCCTAGTTAGCAATGGTTTTAAACTGTGGTTTAGGAACCATCTTCTGTCTAGCAACTTTACTGTTGTTGAGAGCCTCGAAGACATCTGCTTCTAGCTGGGAGAATGGAAAAGAGAGCTCTGGGGAGGTAAACCTCTCTCTTAAATGTCCCAGGCTAAAAATGACATGTATCATTTTGATTTGTTGGCAAGAAGTGGCCACATCAAAATGTGAGGATGACAGGAATGTAGTTCCTGACTGACCAACCACTTCCCAGGAGCAACTGTGTATTCTGAAAGGGATAGCACAATTTTCAGTGGAAAGGGGTCATCTCTATAACACATGGCACACAAGGCCATATGTGACATGTCCGACATTTTCTACTTCACTTGAGTCTGCCAGCATACCTTTCACTCTCAGTGGGCCACTGTCTTTCTCATTTGGCCCACTCTCCAGCTGCCTTTCAGTGCCATAAGTATTTGTTGAATGAGTGGATCTATGAATGAATGAATATCTTAATTTTAATATTTATGAAATTAAATTAAGGTTAGGAGACAGAGTAATCTTGTATTTATTGAGCATTTATTATATGTCACCACTTGGCTAAAATCTTCACACACATTACCTAATTTAATCCTCAGACTAACTTTTCAAGATAAGTATCTTTACTTCCACTGTTCTCTGTGAGGGATCTGAAGCTCATGATTCCTAAGCATTTTGCCACAAATCAAATAGCCAGAACTTGGTGGAGTTGGAATTCATGCTCCCAGAGGTCAAGGCTCACTGGGATTTTACAGTGTCATTAAAGGAAATTCCACCAGTAGGAAGGACAGATCAAGCCAACTATATTAGGACAAGAGTTCTTCACCCACTCTTGCCCTCTCATTTATATTTTCTTTTTTTCTGTGCAGGCAGGGGCTGTGGAATGAGTGTTTGCTGTTTTCTTCTCTTTATTTAAATATGTTTTGGTAACAGTTAAGTACTTCTATAAACCCACCCACTTCACCCACAAAAATTCTCTCATCCATACCTTCTATGTTTCTGGAAAGTTAAATTCTAATAGTGCCTTTTCCTATGAAGTGAGTCCATTCAGAAGAGCAACTGATAAACAAGCACAGACTCAGCCATTGGTACCTGAGGGCTGCAAGGCCATTCTCCATCAGGATTTCCTGGGGCTCAGAGGTCAGAGCACAAAGAAGCTCCAGCTGAGGGGCAGGAAAATAGTACTGAACCCCAAAAGGAAGAAAGAAGGACCTGCCCCATAAAAGCAATGTAAAATGAGGCTCCACTTTGGAAACCTCTGTAAGCCCTTTACCATCCTGCCCCCCAGCTTATTCCTGTCTCCCTTTAGCCCCAACACCAACACTTTGGTGTCAATTACAGAATTCATTTTGAGGCTACAAGTGAAGGGAAGAGGAGGGGGATGAGGAGGTGATTCAACACATACATTCAATCAATGGTCAGACCAGGTCACAGCCGTGTCCCTGCTAGAGTAGCCAAATATTCAAGTTTGAGACTGAAGAGCTACCCTGGTTGCAGGACTTTCAGTGCTAAAATCTGCAAAGTCCTGGGAGAATGGTGAATTGGTCACCCTAGTCCCTGCTGACCTACTCTTTAGAAAAATATACAGGAATAATTTATAACCCGGAAGTCATTTAAAATTAAATATTAAAATAAATACTAAGGTTCAGGTGATCTGTTTACAGATAATTATACAATGTAAACAGATAGAGGGAAGTTTGTCATTAAAAATGATGGCATTTGATAATAACAATTGAACACTTTAAATTTTGATGTTGTGTGTTGCAACATTATCTTATAAAATAAAAACTATAATAATCTATTCAAATTAGAGTTATCACATAAATATCTATTATCTGCTTTTCTTAACATTGTTGAGTCAAGTCCTTAATTCTATTGAAAAGTAAATATAAATCTGTAAAATATTAATATGAATTACATTTTAGAAAATAGCCTTGATTGAAGCATCCAGAAATAGGAAAACAAAATAATGAAAATGAACCTCAGATTTAATGTATGTGGATATTATGAGTCGGCCCATAGGACAGGACATTATTGAAAGCCTCACTTATTTAAAATGTCAGAAATGGTAGTGTTCATTTGTTCAGATCCCAGGTGAATACAGCAGGCCATCCGAAATGGCTTTGCATATGTTACTTTTAAGTAGAAAAGCTAAAGATAACCTGGGAAAGAAAACTTGCAACTTATTTACCATCATGACCTATATATGCAGAGAGGTAGGCCCCTGCTCTCTCTCACGGATAGCAGAGAAGGGAGAATGCCTATGCTCTGGATCTTTAACTCACAGTGACCGCACCTCTTAGAGAACGCAGCCCAACTGCTGTCCTGTTTGTGCCTGAGGCGAGAGCGAGGAGATGAGAGGAACACAATGAAGGAGGGGACTCTAATGCTTCAAGGGGTACTGCCAATCATGGCACACGAGAAAACACATGCAATTCGTAGTGCCAGTCAGCACTTATTTCGACTGAAAGTAAAATGAGGCAATAACACCCAGATCTTGCTAAAATGTACAATGTTTCCCTTTCTTACTCTCTTCGTGTATCTCCATATATCTCTCTTTGGGATGACTATTTTCTCCAAAGGAGACAGTGTCTGTTGGAATGTGTATGTATTTGAGGTGATCTGTATCAGCATCTGTGATGGTTCATGTTCTGTGTCAGCTTCACTAGGCTATGGCTCCCAGTTGTTTGGTCAAACACCAGCCTAGATGCCGCTGTGAGGGTACTTTTTAGCTGTGATTAATATTAACAATCAGCTGACTTTGAGTGAAGATTAACATGAAATCAATAGACTTTAAGTAAGAAGAGTGCCCTCCAAATGACAGTGGGCCTTATATAATCCATTGCAAGCCTTAAGAGCAAGATGGAGATTTCCTGAAGAGGGAGAAATTCCCCTCAAGATTACAACATCAACTCTTGTCTGAATTTTCACAAATTTCAGGTTTGCTAGGCCACAGAATTGTGTAAGACAATTCCTTAAAGTCTCCCTATTATATGTAATATAAAGTTCATAAAGCTATAGAGAGCGAGCTTTCAGAAGTGCTCTCGTATATGTGTATATACACACACATAGAATATGTATATGTATACATATATACCTATAATCGAGTATGTGTATGTATTCATATATATATATATACACACACACACACACACACACACATATTATATTATTTCTATTTCTCTTATTTCTCTGGAGAACCCTAATACATCATCCTTTTGAAAAGATCTAGAACATTACAACCAACCACTGTCACAAAAGGACTCCAGTACCAATCAAGCTGGCTGGAATAAGGCTGTCGCACCTGACTAGGAAGGTCCTTCTGCTGATTCTAGCAAGCTGAGGAAAATGGTAGACAATAGGTAGAGGATAGCTTTCCCAAGGCTCCTGGTTGACCACAGTTTGCTCTGCTTAAAATATAGTACCTATGTTCTTAAGAAGTCTTGTCACAAAAGTACCCATAAAGACAAGCTTCAGCTGGAGAAGGAAGGGGAGTCAGGCCTAGAGACTTTCAAATGCTCAATAGTAAAGTCCTGTTTATCCTGCGGGAATTTTGATCATGATAATTTTTAACAGCTGCAGTATTTATCTGCAAAACCCAAACATCACTGAGCAGGGTTGGACCACTTCTGTTTTTCGCTCCTGGGTTCAGGCCTTTCTTCCCCTTTCTCTGCCAGCAATTTCATTAGTTTGGGGAGCCAAACCACAGGAACAAAGCAGCCTCCTACATCCAGGGTTGGTCCTGAGAACGGCTAGTTCATCACTACCAGGCCAGACCAACCAGAGACTTCACCTGAAAAGCTAACCTTGTCCTTAAGTAGTTCCCTCATATTCAATTAGCGTTACAAAAACACATGGTTCAGGGAAAAGGCCCTCATTTCAGTGTGAGTCATCCTGTGGGCAACTTCCGATCAAGGTTTTTCAGCTGTGAGCTAGCAGAGTTAGGTGCAGAGATTTAAAGTCCCCTCATTCTTTTTTTCTTTTAGTCAGTTCAAAAGCTAGAACTGGGGGTTTGCAATGAAATGGTAACCTCAAGAATCCATGGCATATTCCCTTAGAAAAGACTATTTAAAATCAGAAACCCAATTGGATGCTTCTGCCAGTACCTACCAAAGATTGATACTTTGATTCTACAGATGATTCCTGCACACATAGACATGGAGACATGAGCCACAGTTTGCACTGAGGAAGCTCGAGGTCTCTGACTCCGCCCCACATGCCAACCATAGTGGTTGTAGATATATCCCAGAATGTAGTCATTAACCTACAAATAACTATTGAGTGCCTGTGATATGCCCAGTACTTTTCTAGGTGCTGAAATCTGTGTACTCAGTTTCCCAGAGAAGGTCTGGGTACGGCACCTCTCTTAAGAATCTTTCATTACAGGGAGAGGAGTATAGAACTTGTGAGCTTGGCACTGGTACATGAGAATACTTGTGGCTACAGTGAGACAGAATCTTCTTGATGGGAATATTACATGTTCCATAAATCTGTATTCATAGGCCATAAATCAATTGCCTGATCACTTTACTTGGTACAAATTCCTCCAATTTCCTCTCTCACAACCCTACTGATGGGGAGTTTAAAAAGATGAAATGGCAAAGACACAGTGGTGCCCAGGCCACAGCTGGCCAAAGGTCCTGAGAGTTTTCAAACTGGATTTTGGTTTGGGGTTTTTGGGTGTTGCTGTTTTGGGTTTTTGTTGTTGTTGCTTTTTAAACTGTGAAATATAGCTTACTCAATTATCAGGCAGAAAGGAGAAGGAGGGCACCCTCAAATGTAGAATGTAATAAAGTGAAGACTAAACTCTGCTCTTTTTCTTCTCTTGCCCAAATTCCTATCTAAGGGGACTGGAGAGTCACGCCCTACAAACTGTAAAAATCTCACCAGAGGAGTTTCATTTAACCCTATGTAATGTGGTCTGCTTTCTAACGTTGATTCTGGCACCATACCACATGCCAGACAGAAAAAAGAAGGAAATCAAAATATTTTATCCCTAAATATATTTCTTTGTCATATTTTTAAATGGCCTGCAAAGCTGTTCGGTGGCGGTGGAGGGGGCAAGGGGATTGCATCTGTAAAGGGTATCTATTACTATAACTAGATCTTTTCCCCTTCCAGTCTCTCGCAGTCGTGAAGAGATTAACTGAGAGTCTAACACCTTTTAGAGATCTGAATAGCAAACATTTGTCAACCATGGTCTCTAAGGGCAGCCACGCAGGAGGCTTCATGTCCATAACAAGAACTGCAGTCTCCACAATCCCTTATCTTGAACCTGACACTCCTTTCTGTTGATTCCAGGACTTTAGATCATAATAACAATTCTTTCAACCAGAAACTCTTTGAATCCACCTATGACCTGCAAACTCACCCCACCCAACTTAGAGTTGTCCCACCTTTCGAACCAAACCAATATATACCCCATATGTATTGATCATGTCTCCCTAAAACGTATAAAACCAAGCTGTGGCCCAACAGCTTGGGCACCTTCCCAAGGGCACAGGGCCTTTTGGGACTGTGGCTCAGGCCTTGGTCACTAATATTTGACGCACAATAAACCTCTTTAAAGTATATTACAGAGTTTGACTCTTTTCACTTGACAAAAGGACAATTTTTGAGGATAAGGGCAGGGTTAGGAAGACAACAGGAAGCAGGGAAGCACCTGGGGCCAGTGGCTGTGGGGAGCACTTAGCTCCCCCACTCCTGAGGTGGCAAAGGGAGGGTGTGACTACCTGCACAAGAGCTGTGATCTTTGGGGAAGAACCACAGCATTCATGTGTGGTTTGGCAGAGAGAGAGAGCAGTGGGGTCACCTCCCAACTTAATGCTCCCCTAATCCTGCAGTTTCCTGCCAGCGCCTCCTATAGCCACACCAAAAACAGGGATGGGCCGGGCGTGGTGGCTCACACCTGTAATCCTACCACTTTGGGAGGCTGAGGAGGGCAGATTACTGAGGTCAGGAGTTCAAGACCAGCCTGGCCAACATGGTGAAACCCCGTCTCTACTAAAAAATGCAAAAAATTAGCCGGGTAGAGTGGCGTGCACCTGTAATTCCAGCTACTCGGGAGGCTGAGGCAGGACAATCGCTTGAACCCGGGAGGCAGAGGTTGCACTGAGCCCAGATCGTGCCACTGCACTCTAACCTGGGCTACAGAGCGAGACTTTGTCTCAACAACAACAACCACAATGACAACAAACAAAAACAGGGATGAAAGAGACGCTTGCTACAGTCCATAAAGGTCAGCAGGATTGGAAGGGCAAATGGAAACTCACCAGCACAACTGCCAATCAAACAACACATCAACAGCAAAAGCGCTAAAGCAGTTTGTATTGCTTGAACTCCTGCTCCGAGGTAAGGTGAGAGGCACCAGGAACTGCATTCTCTCATTTGATCCTCCAAACAGTTGAGTTAAGAGAGCTCCCGGATAAGGATCAAATCTGAAACTCTTAGAGCCCCAGAAACAGAAACAGTGTTATATCCATGGGAGGCAGGAATGACCAGTCCCTGTCAAACCGTTTGAAAAGAAAAAGGGGACTCTGAACAGAATACGGGGGGAGGGGGTCACTAACAACACAATAGCTCTCCCCACCTCGCCACATGCACAACCTGTAGCCTGAACTCCTGAGTTCTGGTCTCCAGTTTGGCCACTAGCAAATCCACCTAAAGGAGTGTTTGGTGCCTAATAATTCAGCTTTGTTGACACGGAGTGAATGGAAATGAATTACTTCTCACTTCCTGTTTGGAGTCTGTAAAATTATCACACTGTCACAGAAACAAAATTAGTCAAAGCCCCGAGTGAGCCATTAAATTAACATCCCGTGAACTTGGCTCTCCTTGCTTGATTCATAAGACAGTTTACAATTTTAAACACCATTCTTGGGGAGGAAAATTTAAAAAGGGCTTGTCTGGAACTTTCTAGATTGCCTCCTGCGGTCGCCCAACTGATGGACATACTCCATTTTTAATACATTGTCCTGTTGCTGACCCTGTTGTCAGGTTTGGTCATTTGTGATGGCGTGTAGGTGACTTTCTGTAACTAGAATTTCACACCCTCATAGTATTAGAATCTGTTTTACCAGTTAGGATTGGATTGACCCTTGCAGTGAGCCTCTGATGCGGGCTGGAACTCACACTCAGAGAGGGAGTGTTTATAGGCTCCCTAAGGGTTGGCTGCATTGGCACTTTTACAACCTGTGTTAATGGCCAGAAGCATATTCCTTGACCAGTAGGCTTGTTCTTATGGGAAGTGGATGATACCAGCCTAGCTCACCAGGTGATGGGTCATTAGGTAGCTGGGAGGTGGGAGGCCAGAGGTCACAACCTGTTCTTTGTCTAGCGTGTGAAATGAGGAAAGTGACTCCCGGGTTACACACCCATCTGTGCTTCCCATGATTCTTGGTGAGAGTCTAGCATCCCATATAACTGAGCCAACCTTGTTCGGCCCCACCCACCCTACTCCCACCTCAAGTGCTGAGAACCTGCCTATCGGCCCTCAAGCCCTCCCCTGCCCTGTTCTGTGCTGCAGATGCCAGCCATGCAAACCGCAATTCCTAGGCTTCCTTATCTATCGGCTTCTGCTTCGGTTTGGCTGATGGAAGGAAGACAGACAGGACATTGGAGGGTGGGAGGTAGGAGGGCAGAAGCCAGGGTTTTTCCCCTTATCTCTCTGCTTTGGGTCTCGTGTCTCAGGCAGTGGCAGGATCTTCTTTATGGATCCAGCTCACATCTTCAGGGCTCAGGTGACAGCACCACCACCTTCGTTCCTCCTACTTAACTGTTGCTGATCTCTAGGTCACCTCACGGTCTCCTTCTATGTGCCCTATCAGCTTTTCTATAACTCCAGTCCCCTGCACCAAATTCCTAGCTTGGGTTCTGTCTTTGTGTCTGGAACCATCTGATCCTCTGCCCCTCTTCTTATGACTTAAATAGACTCTGCTACTTGCTCTTTCTAGTGTCTTCTGCAAAGATCCATAATGCCTCTACACTTTCCACTAAGAGATCCCTCCATTCCTTGGTCCTCACCAGCCCAGAGGAGTCTGGACTTCAGATTCCTGGAGAGGGGTCTCTTTGCAAAACAAGCAAGGCCTAGAACCTTGAGCCCAAGGTGGCAAGGAGCCAACTCACTTCTACCTCCCTGAATTCTGAAAAAGCCCAGAGATCCCAGCACTTGCACAAAAGGTCGCTGCTCATTTTAATCAAACCACATTGCTCTGCACGGCTGGGCTGTGGCCTTCCGTCAAGATTTCCTGCATGGCAGATTTTCTCTCCTCTTGGATAACAGTGATACTTGCTGCAAGCGTCTAATAGAGCTTGAAATTACCCTGGCAAGTTGTTTACTCTTCTTGAGAGTGGCACTAGGCTCTGAGCAGTGTTTGTCTAGCACCGTCATTATTTTTATTAACTACACCTTTGCACTTCCAAAGTGTGCTGTAAGCTCTGTAAATATTTTATTAGCTTTTGTAATTAGTCGTTGCATCTCACAGCCCCGCTGAGAAGTGGGTCAGTGTGACAATCCCCATTTTACCACTGATGTGGAAGACAGCCACCCAGAGATGGGAAAGAGGCCTTGGATTTGAGGGCAGAGGTACAGTTCTTTCTTTCAAGGGAAGGCAGGGACTTTGCTGGAGTTTATAGGGGTCTGATGGTGTGCAAATACTGAATAAGAAGAACAACTATCCATCCCCTGCAAATGGATGAAATTTCCCTACACAGGAAGGTGTTGAGAACAGGGTTTAAAAAAATAGGAAAAGTGGCTAATGCATGGAAGCTGCTATCTCATAGTAGCCACCCAAGAACCCCAGTTCCCCTTGCTCTCCCTTTCTTGCCTTCTCATTACTACCTAAAGCTTGATTTATTCGCCTTTGGAGGGGGATAGGGAGCAGGAAGAAACAAAGACAGCTACAGTCTTCAAGGAGTGTGGTCCAAGAATGTGACCTGTAAAATCTTTTATTGGAGATAGTTTATTTGTTTTCTTTTGTGGTCAAGTATATGTTGATTTCTAAACATGTTTTCCAGGGTAACAAAATCATAGAGAGCTATTAAGTTAGCTTGTTGGTTATAATATTTAAATCCTTTCTACATTGCTTGTTTTTAATGCCTTAATATACCAAATAATGAAAGATGTAATAAAACCTTCTACTATCATTGTGATTGTATAAAATTCTCCTTATATTTCTAGGAGTTTTTGCTCTATAGTTTACTATTATATTTTTGAATGCACAAAGGTCTGTAGCTCTTTTATTATCCTCAAGGATTATTTCTTTTATCATAAACAATCTAGTTCTTCTCTTCAATTCATGGTGTAAGCCTCAAATTAAGTTTTATAGTAACTTGTCATCTTTCTTGTTTTTTAATTGTTTGCATTTGCCTGGTATATCTTTGATCATTAAAATCAAGATTAAAATAAACATTTCTTTTTTTTTTATTTTTAAGTATGTCTCATATACTTTATATAGATGCAAATTTTGTGGGGTTTTATTGTAGCCTGAGAGTCCTTTTCTTTTTTTTTTTTAAAAAGGAGAAGTCAACTTATTTATGATTATTAGTTTAAATGGTATATATTTTTTCCTTTTGTTCATGTTTTCTATTTATTATACTTGTTGCTACTGATTTATATATATTTTTAGTATGGTGCTTGACTGAGTTTTTTTTCTATACTACCACCCCCGCCCCCACTACCACCATTAATTTCCAACTGTTATTATGCTTCTCCATTTTGCTTGTGGGTTCCTCCCTATCTTCATTACCATATTTAAGCCTATATTTCCCATTGATATATGAGATGAAACTATGGCCATTCTCTCCCCAACAAGACATTTTGCCAGCCCCATCCCCTTTACCACTCCTTGTGACAGAAACTTTGGAGCATTTCTTACTTATTATAGCATTTCTTTCCTCCTTCAACTTTCAATTTTGCTAAGAAATTATCAATTCTAAACCATTAGTTTTCCTTTTCAAGTATTTATCTACTGTTGCAAAAAGTCTGCATTTACACTTTTCATTTCCTTGTTGCAGTATCATCTTCCATTTAGATCTTTTTTAGAAAGATCTAAAAAGATCTTTCTTATAAATTTCATCTTTTTTAGAAAGTATCTTTCCATTTTGCATTTGTTTAAAAGTTTTTAATCATTTTAGACTTTTCTTGGGTTTGCCAAGAAAGCAAAGGCTGACGGAGACAATGATCCAGAGGATGGCGTGAGTGTCCAGACGGTGACAGTGGGAAGGAGGAAGATAGGACAAAGATGCACTATTGCTCAGCCATGACTATAGGTGACTTGTTTGCTCTATCCAGGGAGATTGCCATGAATCCTCTCTCAAAACTGTCTGTCCAGAGGAAGAAAGAGGATGTGTTTATCCACCAGCTCAGGACTCTCCACTGGTCAAAAGTTTGCCTTCTGGAGTGTTAACTCCCTTGCATTTCCAGGTTGCACAGATGTGAGAAGTGAGTGGGTTCCCACAGTGGCTCCTGCATGGGATTTCACAGAGAAGCCCAAGGGCATGAAGTCAGAAGTGCAGAGCATGGATCTGAGGCAAGACACTGTCAGGTTACACCTGCAGGAAGCTGGTCAGATCCTGTGTAGAATTGGTTACCACAGCTAAGGTTTGAATAACACAGGTGAGGTAGAGACAATCTGAAGCAGTACACAGAGGGTTTACAGTGCAAGTGTAGTGCCTACATATAGTTACACAGTCAAATCATATCAAAAGATTTAGAATAAAGAATTACAATTCTCCTGCAACCCATCCAGTCCCCAAGCCCACTTCCTAGAAGCAATTTATTTTTGCCTCCTTGAACTGTTTTCTCCTGATATTAACCTTCATATTTCTAAGTAATTTTATATTGCCAGTTTTTAGAATCTACTGATTCCCTGTAAAAATGATTCAAAATTTCATAGTAATATCACCAAAGGCCACTTCTCTGCTCCCATCCTTCTAAATGCTAACTAGTTTTTTTTAATAAAGTCAATGTTTACATTATTGTGCCTATGTAAATGACATTCACAGTGAAAAGTAGAGTATTATATTTTTTCCTGTACTCTTTTTCATTTTCCTGAAGTTAATGGTCACCTGGTTTTATTCATTGACCTGGGTTTTTTTATGTACCTATATTTTTTCCCACACGCTGCATCTGATCTATCACACACTTACAAGTGTTTTCTTTTGGAATGCTCCATCATATCAGATGACCTTTAAGTAAATAGTTCCCTTTTATTCCCTTTAGATCCCTCTTTTGGAGCCTTGGCTCTTCTGCGATCTGAGAGGGCTGGTTCCCTAGACTCGCTACAAAATCCTTAGCAAGAGACTTCCCTTTGTGGTATTTTCTGTTGGAGACCATTTCTTGGACTCCATGTCTTCCTGTTTCTTGGTTTACTCCCTTAATTTACTACAATACATCCAGCAGTTATCTCCCACAAAAGAATGCCTTATGGGTTCTGTTTTTCAATCCATGCCTTTATTTCTCCTTCACACTTAAATACTTTGACTGCCTCTAGAATTATAGGTGAATTTGGAAGATGTTTTCTCTGTCTTCTAACATTCAGAATTGCCCTTAGGAAGACCCATCCCTGACATTCTGACTTTTAGTTTTCTCTCTCTCTCTCTCTCTCTCTCTCTCTGGAAGAGTTTTGGAGTTCTGATATACCTGTGATATTCTGTAATCTCACAGTTTCATATTGGAGAGGATACTTTTTCACTCATTGTACTGAGCCCAATCTGGGCCCTTTCAATGAAAAAGAAATGTGTCTCTGTTTTTTAGCCATTTTCTTTCAACTATATGCTCTTTTTCTGGAACTCATCAATTTGATGCTGAATGCCTTAAATTTATTCTCTGGGTATTTTATCATTTTTCTATTTTTTCCATCATCTTTTTCCCAATTTCCTATGCATGTTTTATACATGTGACATTTTCTTTCATTTCTTCTCTTATTCAGCTTTTATAATAAGCACTTAAGAGGCACTCTATGACTGGTTAAGTAAATGTACTTCTCTGGGGATAATATAATTATTTTTATTATTTTGGAGTTTTCTTCTGTTTTGGGTATTGTCTTTTATATAGAGACTCTTTTTAATTTCTTACTTTTATTTGATATCTTTCTTCATATACGAGGTTAAGCCAGTTAAAATTGGGCTTGGCGCAGAGCAATTAGGCAAGAAAAAGAAATGAAGGGCATCCAAATAAACAGTTAAAAATAAGTAAGTCAAATTAGCCTTGTGCACAGATGACATGATCTTATGCCTACAAAAACCTAAAGACTCCACCAAAAAACTATTAGAACTGATAAACAAATTCAGTAAAGCTGCAGGATACAAAATCAACATACAAAAATTAGTAGCAATTACATATACCAACAGCAAACAATCTGAAAAAGAAATCAAGAACACAGTCCCATTTAGAATAGCTACAAAAATATAAAATACCTAGGAATCAATGTAACCAAAGAAGTGAAAGATCTCTACAAGAAAAACTATAGAACTCTCATGAAAGAAAAAGAAGAGGGCACAAAAGAATGAAAAGATATTCCATGCTCATGGATTGAAAGAATTAATATTGACAATACTACTAAAATGACAATGCTAGCCAAAGTAATCTAAAGATTGAATGCAATCCCTATTTAAATATCAATGACATTCGTTACAAAAATAGAAAACAATATTCCTGAAATTTGTGTGGAACTAAAAAAGAACCAAAGCAATCCTGAGCAAAAAGGATAAAGCTAACGGTTCATACTACCTAACTTCAAATTTTACCACAAAGTTATAGTAACCAAAACAGCATGGCATTTGGCATAAAAACAGACACACAGAGCAATGGAATAGAATAAAGAACCCTGACATCAATCCACACATTTACAGCCTACTCATCTTTGACAAAGGTGCGAAAAACAGTCTTTCCAATCAATGATGCTGGGAAAACTGGATAACTATACGCCAAGAATGAACTAGATTCATATCTCTCACCATACACACAGACACAAATCAAAATGGAACCAAAATGGATTAAAACCTTGAATCTAAGACTTCAAAGTATGAAGCTATTAGAAGGAAACATTGGTGAAATGCTCCAGGACATTGGTGTAGGCAAAAATTTTTGTGTAAGACCTCAAAAGCAGAGGCAACCAAAGCAAAAATAGCCAATTGAGATTATATCAAGCTAAAAAGCTTCTGCACAGCAAAGGAAATAATCAACAAAATGAAGCGATAACCCACAGGATGGAAGAAAATGTTTGCAAACTATCCATCTGACAAGGGATTCATACCCAGAATTCACAAGGAGTTCAAACAACTCAACAGCAAAAAACAAAACAAAACAAAACTCCACAAATCATCCAATTTTAAAATGAGCAAAAGAAGGAGGCAGAGCAAGATGGCCAAACAGAAGCCTACACCATTTGTCACCCCTGTAGGAGCACCAAATTTTAACAACTAGCTACACACAAAAAGCATCATCACAAGAATTAAAAATCAGGTGAAAAATCACAGTACCTGGTTTTAACTTCATATCACTGAAAGAATTATTGAAGAGAGCAGGAAAGACAGTCTTGAAGTGCTGATGCCACCTGTTCCCCATTCCTCAGAAATGGCTGCATGGTGTGGAGAATCTGTGTGCTTTGAAGAGGGAGAGTGTGGTGATTAGAGGCTTTGCATTGAACTCAGTGCTGCCCCATCACAGTGGAAAGCACAACTGGGCTGTACTCAGCTGACATCTGCCCACAGAGGGAGCATTTGGACTTGCCCTAACCAGAGGGGAATTACCTATCCCAGCATCAGAGCTTGAGTTCCTAAAAGCCCTGCCACTGTGTGCTGGAGTGCTCTGGGGTCCTAAGTGAACTTGAGGGGCAGTCTAGGCCACAGGTATTGCAATTCCTATGCAAGTCCCAGCACTGAGCTGGGCTCAGAGCCAGTGGACTTGGTGGGCAGGGCACACAAACTACTGAGATACCAGCCAGGGTGGCTAAGAGAGGGCTTGTTCCACCCCTCCCTCACCCTCTGGTAGCAGCCATGCAGTGCAAAGAAATCTGTGCACTTGGAGAAGGCGAGCACAGTGACTAGGGAACTTTACATTGAACTCAGTGCTGCCTTGTCACAGCAGAGACCTGGTAGGATTCACCAACTGCTGACCAAAGAGCCCCCGGGCCCTGAATAGCCAACAATACACTGGCAATATGCTGTGGACCTTGGGATCTGAGACTTACTGGCTTCAGGTGTGATCCAAAACATTCACACCTGTGGTGGCTATGGTGAAAGACTCCTTTTGTTTGAGAAAATCAGGTGAAAAGTAAAGAGCACTGTCTTGCACCCTGGGTAACAACTTGGCCACAGGTGGGTAGAGCAGCAAGTAGGTTCTTAGGGTCCCAAGTCCAGGCCTAGGCTTTTGGTCAGCATTTCTGGACCTGCCCTGGGCCAGAGGGGAGCTTGCTGCCCTAAAGGTTGAGTCCTAGGCAGCATTCATCATAAGCTGACTGAAGAGTCCTTGGGCTTTAGGTAAACATTGGCAGTGCCCTAGCAGACTGCCCTATGGGTCAGTGCTCATGGTGGCCACTGGAGAGGAGGCTCCTCTGCTTTTGGAAAGGGGAAGAAAGAGTGGAAAGGACTTTGTTTTGTGGTTTGAGTGCCAGTTTAGCTGCAGCAAAATAGAACACCAGGTAAATTTCTAGGGTTCCTAGCAAGCATTTCTGGAATTCTGAGGCCTGTGGGCACTCGCCACCCTGAAGGGAGGGACACAAACCTGGCTGGCATTGCCACCTACTCATTGTAGAGCCCTAGGGCCCTGAGTGAACCAGGTGGTTACAGTGAGCTTTGGGCAAAACCCAGTGCTGTGCTGGCTTCAGGTCTGAACCAGCACTATCCCTGTCGTGGTAGTGATAGGAGTGCTTGTGTTCCTCCCATCCCCAGTTCCAGGAGGCTCAGATCAAAGACAGAGACTCTGTTTGTTTAGGAGAGAGTAAGGAAAGAGAAAAAGAGTCTCTGCCTGGTAATCCAGATAATTCTTCTGGTAGTTATCCCACACCACCAAGGTGATACCTGTATAAGTCTGCAAGGTGATACCTGTATAAGTCTGCAAGAACCAAGAACTTGGGTTGGGGCCCAAGTTCCTTCAAATACCTGGAAAGCCTGGAAGGACAGGCACAAGTAGTCCCAGACTGTGAAGACTACAATAAATGCCTAACTCTTCAATACCCAGACACTGATGAACAAGTATAAGCATCAAGGTCATGGAGGAAAACATGATCTCACCAAATGAACTAAGTAAGGCACCAGGGACCAATCCTCAAGGAACAGACATATGTGACCTTTCAGACAGATATTTTAAAGTTAGTATTTTAAGGAAACTCAAAGAAATTCAAGAAAACACAGAGAAAGAATTCAGATTTCTATCAGATAAATTTAACAAAGAGATTGAAATAATTAAAAAGAATCAAGCAGAAATTCTAGAGTTGAAAATGCAACGGACATACCAAAGAATGCATTAGAGTCTCTTAATAGCAGAATTGATCAAGCAGAAGAAAGAATTAGTAAGCTTGAAGACAGACTATTTGAAAATACACAGTCAGAGGAGACAAAAGAAAAAGGAATAAAAAAGAATAAAGCATGCCTACAGGAATTAGCAAATAGGCTCAATAGGGCAAATTGAAGAGTTATTGGCCTTAAAGAGGAGGTAGAGAATGATAGAGGTAGAAAGTTTATTCAACAGATATTAGATAACTTTCCAAACCTACAGAAAGATATCAATATTGAAGTACAAGAAGGTTATAGAACACCAAGCCGATTTAACCCAAAGAAGTCTACCTCAATGCATTTATCAAGCTCCCAAAAGTAAAGGATAAAGTAGGATCCTAAAAGCACCAGGAGAAAATAAACAAATAACATAAAATGGGGCTCCAATATGTCTGGCAGCAGACTTTTCAGTGGAAACCTTACAGACCAGGAGAGAGTGGCATGACACATATACAGTGCTGAAGGAAAAAAAAATCTTTTACCCTATAATAGTATATCCAGTGAAAACATCCTTTAAACTTAAAGGAGAAGTACAGGCTTTCCCAGATAAACAAAAGCTGAGGAATTTTATTAACATCAGACCTGTCCTACAAAAAATGCTAACGGGAGTTCTTCAAGCTGAAAAAAAAGGATGCTAATGAGCAATAAAAATCATCTGAAGGTACAAAACTCGCTGGTAATAACATACAGGAAAACACAGATTATTATAACACTGTAATTGTGGCGTGTAAAATACTCTAAAGTAGAAAGGCTAAATGATGAACCAATAAAAAATAATGACTAAAACAACTTTTCAATACATAGTATAGTAAGACATAAAGAGAAACAACAAGAAGTTAAAAAGTGGGGGAACAAAGTTAAAGTGTATAGTTTTTAATAGTTTTCCTGGTGCTTATTTGTTTATGCAAACTGTGGTAAGTTGACATTAGTTTAAAATAATGTCAATAATTAAAAAAATTTTATAAGATCGTATTTGGAAGCCTCTTGGCAACCTCAAGTGAAAAAATCATACAATGAATAGACAAAATACAAAAAGCGAGAAATAAAATCATATAGAGAAAAATCACCTTCACTAAAAGGAAGACAGAAAGGAAGGAAGAAGGAAAGAGAAGATGACAAAGCCACCAGAAAACAAATAACAAAATGGCAGGCGTAAGTCCTTACTTGTCAATAATAACATTGAATGTAAATGGACTACACTCTAATCAAAAGACACAGAGTGGATTAAACATGCACACGTGTACACACACACACACATGCACACACACACATGACCCAATGATCTGTTGCCTACAAGAAACACACTTCACCCATAAATATACACATAGACTGAAAATAAAGGGATGGAAAAAGATTTTCCATGCCAGTGGAAAACAAAAAATAGCAGGACTAGCTAAACTTAGACAAAATGGATTAGATTTCAAGACAAAGACTGTAAGAAGATACAAAGGTCATTATATAATGATAAAAGAGTCAATTCAGAATGTAGATATAATAATTGTAAATATAAATGCACCCAGCACTGGAGCACCCAGATATATAAAGCAATATTATTAGACCTAAAGAGAGAGAGAAGCCTCAATACAATAATAGTTGGAAATTTCAACACCCCACTTTCAGCATTGGACAGATCTTCCAGACAGAAAATCAACGAAGAAACATTAGACTTAATCTGCACTACAGAAACAAATGGATCTAATGGATATTTACAGAACATTTCATCCAACAGCTACAGAATTCACATTCTTCTCCTCAGCACATGGATAATTCTCAAAGATAGCCCATATGTTGGGTCAGATAACAAGTTTTGAAACAGTCAAAAAATGGAAATAATATCAAGCATCTTCTCCAACCACAATGGAATAAAACTAGAAAACAATAACAAGAGGAATTTTGGAAACTATACAAACACATGGAAATTAAACAATATGCTCCTGAATGAAGAAATTAAGAAGGAAATTGAAAAATTTCTTGAAACAAATGTTAATGAAAACACAACATAGCAAAACCGATGGAATACAGTGAAAATAGTACTAGAAAGGAAATGTATAGCTGTAGGTGCTTACATCAAAAAAGAAGAAAAACTTCAAATGAGTAACATAACAATGCATCTTAACTAGAAAAGCAAGAGCAAACCAAATCCAAAATCAGCAGAAGAAAAGAAATAATAAAGATCAATGAATTTGAAATGAAGAAAACAATATAAAACATCAGTGAAATGAAAAATTATTTTTTTGAAAAGAAAAATAAAATTGACAAACCTTGAGCCAGACTAAGAAAAAAAGAGAGAAGACCCTACTAAATAAAATCAGAGATGAAAAAAGAGACATTACAACTGATACTGCAGAAATTTCAAGGATCATTAGTGGCTCCTATAAGCAACTGTAGGCCAACAAATTCGTAAATCTAGATAAAATGGATAGATTCCTAGACACATGCAACCTACCAAGATTGAACCATGAAGAAATCTAAAACCTGAACAAACCAATAATAAGTAAAAAGATCAAAGCCGTAATAAAAAGTCTCCCAGTAAAGAAAAGCCCAGGACTTGATGGCTTCACTGCTGAATTCTGTCCAAACATTTAAAAAAGAACTAATACCAGTTCTCTATTTCAAAAAAAAAGGGAGAGGGGAATACTTCCAAACTTATTCTATGAGTCCAATATTACCCTCATACTAAAACCAAAGACACATCAAAAAACGAAAACTACAGGCCCATATCCAGCCTCTGGTAACCAACCACTAGTCTACTCTGCTTCTATGAGTTTGACTTTTTTAGATTCCACATGTAAGTGAGATCATGTGATGTCTGTTCTTTCTATGCCTGTTGGTCAAAGGATACAAAATTTCCATTAGACAACAGGAATAAGCTCAAGAAATCTATTGTACAACATACTGACCGCAGTTAACGCCAATATGTTATAAACTTGAAAATTACTGAGAGTAGATTTTGCGTGCTAACCACAAAAATGTGATACATACATGAGGTAATGCATCTGTTAATTAGTTTGATTTTGCCATCCCACAATGTATACACAAATCAAAACATCATGTTGTAAATCATACTTTCATTTATTTGTCAACAAAAAAGAAAATAAATTAAAAATGCAAATTTTCAATAAATAAAAGTAAGACACTAAAAGTCTGATTCCTCATGGGTGGGGTTGTCAACTGGAGGATTTCTCTGAAAGATGATCAGTTGGAGAACTGACAATTCTAACAAAGTCTGCAAAATGTCAGCAAATTACTGTCAGTTTTGTGGTGTCCTCAAGGACGGCTTTTACTCACAGAAAATATCATTTAAAGGTTTGTTTCATTTTGTTTAAGATTTAACGTTCAGTTTATTAAAGTTATAATTTTTAAGTCCTGTTTCTTTTGTAAATTTTGACTTGTACTTACAAATGTTATGATCGAATTTATAAGCAGATCTTAGAAATCATTCCTGAGAGGTATTTGAGTATTTGGTCCTGTTTACAAACATAATTTATTATATACAGTTAAATATTTAAAAATGCATGCATAAACTGAAAATATTCAGTTTTCAAGTATTTTATTTTTTTCTGAATTAACAAACTTTTCTGAGCACATAAGTAATTTTTGCATTTAAAATATTAAATTTACATATATGTTAAATCTAAAGTTAAATATTGTAATTCAATCTAGAATTACAAATCTAAAACAAATATTGAGTACACATTTTAAACTTGAGTTCAAGGTTTTCATTTATAATTAGCCAAATTCTAGCATTATAAATACCTAAAATGTCAAATATGAAAAGATTCCCTTTTAACAAAAAATATCAATGCAATGATTTCTATTCTCTTAAGCCTTCCTATTCTTAATTCTAAATCTTGCTGGGGTTTAAAGATGCCTGCCCACTAAAGAAATAAAATTCTGCTCAGGCAGCCAGGGTTACTTCCTATGAGATTTTGTCAGACCTGGAGCTGCAGAAACTCAGAACCATCCTTCTCTCCACCCTTACTGTTGTACTGATCCCCTCTTAAATAGGTCGAAAAATATGAAATCAGCACTTTTATAGTGTTAATAAAGACATTTATATCATAGGCTTCAAAGCACAAAAAGGCAATATTCTCATATCTCTCATTACTTAATTCTCTAGGCCACATAGTTCTTAAACGTATCTAAAATGACATTTGAGTGAACTTGATCTGTTTTCATGAAAATCATTTTCAGGAGCTCTTCTACTTTCTTCACTCCTTGACCAAGGGTCAAATAATACCTTCTAAAACTGGTTTACACTCACTTCTGTATTCTTTATTGGAACAATGAATAAGTTGATAATGCCCACAGATAGCAAGGTAAGAAATGAGATTGGGCCCAGAGCAGTGGCTGATACCTGTAATCCCAGCACTTTGGGAGGCCGTTGGCTTGAGCCCGAGAACCCCAGAACAGCCTGGGTAACATGGCAAAACCTCATTTCTACAAAGAAATACAAAAATTAGTCAAGCATGGTGGTGTACACCTGTCGTCCCAGCTACATAGGAGGCTAAGGTGTGAGGTTCCTCTGATCCTGCAGAGGCTGAGGCTGCAGTGAGCCAATATCATGTCACTGCACTCCAGCCTGGGTGGCAGAATGAGACCCCAAATCAAAAAGGAAAGGAAAAGGAAGAAAGAAATGAGATCAGACAGCAATGCATTGCTATCCCACTTATCTTCATGTTAACTATTCAGCCTGGGGATATTTATCTTCTTCCCGGGTTATTGCTTCAGTCTCTTTTCTGAGGAGTGCATGCCTCACCACAAGCCTTCTGGGGAGGGTTGAAAAGGAAAGCTGTAGGGGAGATCCTCTGGTCAGGATGCAGACTTTGATTTAATTCCCCTAGGTTAGTTAAGCTTGAGTCACTGTCTTCCACCCTTGACTGTGTCTGGTGTCTTCTGTCTTCTAAGTCTTTCCAAGTCAATCTACCCAGGCCTCTTCCTGTGAAGAGGCAGTAATGAGTCTCTCACTTGCCTTACTGTCCTTGCCACACCCCACTTTAGAATTCAAGTTGCTATCTACCTCCTTGACAGACAGAGAGTCTCTCCCAAGGGCAAGAACCACCCCCAATCCAATACACAAGCCACCTAGATAGTGCCTGACAAAATAATGTTTGCTTCATAGTTTGGCTTTTATCTCACTTTACTTCCCCTGCAGGTTTCTAGAAAAGTCTTTATCTTGTTCTCCAGAAAGCAATGTATATTTGGTTAGTTATCAGTGAAAGCTGCTCAGCAATCACTGCCTGGGCAGCCACATGGAAGGGCTGCCCCATCTGGTAGGCAGCTCCAGCCTCTGACAGAGCCAGTAGTCTGGGTCCCCAGATCTGAGCCACCAGCTCAGGCATCTGGGGTCCTGCAGAACAATCTCGTGGGTCCGTAAAAGCCAGGTTGGCTGGATCTCCCCTTCCTGCCTGGTGGGCCCACAGTGCAGAGTTCACTTCCTGCCTGCCATCTTGCAAAATGAGAGAAACACAACTGCTGCAATTACGCAGCAAAAAAACGAAAGGCCATATGCACACCTTTGATGAATAATCAGCTAAATAGACGATCAACTCCAAAACAATCATATTAATGGCCCTGTCCCCCTAGGCATCTCCCAAGAATATTTCTATCAATCTTTACAAAGTGTTTAAAAAGTCTTCTCGGCTTCTGGGAAAATGTCCTAAGTATAATTTATTTTGACACTGTGAGGACAGTTTCTGCAAATTTTTCAAAACTTCTTGTCTTGGGGAGGGACTCTCTCACTGGAACTCTGTTGAGCCTGATGACTGGGATTGTCGGAGCTCTCACCCTCATGATTCAGACGCCATAACCAATGGTGGAGGCAGGTTACTGTCATGAGTTTACCAACAGGAAAACTGAGATTCAAAGAGGGAAGTGTTCCCCACCCCCTGAGTCACACTGTCCTGCAGTGATGGCGTTGGCAATGAGAACCTGGTTTTCAACGTCTGGGCTTTTGCTATCATCCAAAGCTGCTTCCATGATTGGTGAAAGGAGAAGCCAGAGACTCTAGTTTGACCGTTTCCAGTACTTCTCTGTGGCTGTTCTCTGTTCCTGAGACATGTGGATTGTGATCTGTACCTCTTGGATGCTTTACTACTCCACTAGGTTCTCATGCACAGAACGTTGAATTAGAGACACTGTTAGACCTTGGAGTAGCCTACTCAAGGAAAAAAAAGTAAAACGACTGCTCATAGTGTGACATGGCTCTAGAGAACGTGTTTCAATCCATAGCTTCAGAAACTAAAATATTCTAATCTAAGACTTAGTTTTGACCTCTAACAAGGAGAGTAAATAAGCAAACCCAGACAATACAAGCCTGGGCAAGGGTCACAGAAGCCCAGCCTAGCATTTTAGCAATTAGGCCTACTTGTCCATAAAGCACTTAAAAATCCATTTCGACCATCCAAGTCGGTTCAAGCTCTTTAATCTTGGATAAAGTAAACAAGATTGTTTTTAAGGTTTTTTTTTTTTTTTCTAGTTTAAAGTAAGAATATTGGAAGAGAAAAAAATAAGACACTCAAGGCCAGACCTTTGGACCCCAGTAATGTGTAACAGCTGCAGATGCTGGTCAGGCGTCTTAGTGATATTTTCAGTCTGCTACTGCCAGCTCACCCTTTCACAGATTGAAAACAACTCATCTCTTTCAAGTACCCTTTTCAATTGCACCTCAAAAATTCCTTAACGGCAGCACCCAGACATTTTTCTGTACCCCACAAAGTGTAGCTCAGCCCATGGGGTCTCAGCAAATGCTTGTTAACAGATGGCTCATTGGAAACAGCAGGCTTTGCGCCCCTCAACAATGGACAAATCTCACCACAGCCCCCAGGCACTACAC
The DNA here is from genome assembly GCF_000951045.1 of Mandrillus leucophaeus. Lineage (NCBI taxonomy): Eukaryota > Metazoa > Chordata > Mammalia > Primates > Cercopithecidae > Mandrillus > Mandrillus leucophaeus. The sequence continues at coordinate 2,218,703 of NW_012102754.1, read as the reverse complement.
TCTGCAGCCAAACCAGCTCCCTTTCCATTCTGAATCTCTGCCTCCCTGTTTTGCATATACTGGTTACACACCCGAAGCACAGTGCTACCTTTCTTTCTTCACTCCATCTCCCTCTGCTGAAGGGACACCTCAGAGGAGCTTTCCCTGACCTCTTTGGCACTTCCCTCGTTTATTTTTCTGCTACCAGTCTCTTGGCAGTGAGTTCTGGAAGGCATGGACTACTGCATGTTGCTCTGTGTTTATTTGTTCAATGTCTGTTTTCCCACCAAACTCCATGAAGGCAGGGACAACGAGGGCTTTATTCACCTCCGTATCCCCAGTGCCCAGCACAAGGCCTGCCAGCATGTGTACTGAGTTGAGCTGAATAACTTAGACATCAAGAAAACCAGGCTAAACAAATCTCAATTTATTCTCCCTTCCAGTTCAAGTTGTAAAGGATAACGTGCCCTTTAACCAACATGGCTCAGACAGCTGATTAGTCATCGAAGGCCACAAAACTCCAAGTTTACTGGGTGTGACACTCCAAAGTATGGATTTCAAGAGCCAGAGGAGAAACATCGTGGGGTTCTTGTCTGGACAATGTGTACCTACAAGAGAATTTCCAAGAATAGGAGGTGGAATGTGACCAGACCGGGGACAGCAGTGTCTATTTCTACTTGAGAAAATTGTTCAATGGAGCTACAGTCACACCTCCACTTTTTAAAGTTCTTTTTCAACTGGAAAATGTTGCCCTACATGGGGGATTTCCTGAAGTCCTGGTCACATTCCCTAAGTAGGAGGGTTCCGGAGAGGCCAGCAGGCTGCCCCTGTGTGTGTGCTGACAGGTGTGGCACTGTTAGGCAGCAATGTGCTGAACTTCGGACCCCCCTGGAGACCAAATACTTCAAAGCTGCTTGGAGACCTAGAAACACAAACAAAGCATTTAATCTTGAGGCCGTGACACTTTTGCAAGGTAGAAAAATGTTACCAAAGGACCACACTCCATTCCTCAGCTTAGGAGAAAAGACATTGCAAACACACAGCTTTGAGGCTCGTCATACAGCCCCTTTGGATTTTGTTTTGTTTTCATCTCCTATTCAGTTAGGATAGTCTTTGTTTAAACTTTTTATTTTGAAATAATTACACAGGAAGTTGCAAAGAGCAGAGAGGCATTGTGTACCCTACACCCATTTTCCCCAAGGGTTACATCTAACATAATTATAGTAAAATACCAAAACCAGGAAAGTGACATTGGTACAATGTGTGTGTATATTTCTAAGTCATATTTTCTCACAGGTGTAGATTCCTGCAACCATCATCACAATCAAAATGCAGAACTTCCATCACTGCAAAGATCTCCCACATGCTACCCCTATACAGTCACAGTCACCACCTCACTACCTCACCTGTAACCCTCGGAAACCATTATTCTGTTTTCAATCGTTATGATTTGTCATTTAAAGAATATTATATAAATGAAATTATACAGTATGTGATGTCTTGAGATTGGCTTTCTTCATTCAGTATGATGCCTTTGAGATTTCGTTAGATCATCGTATGAATTAATGTTTTATTCCTTTTTATTGTGGGTGGATTTATCATGATGGATTACCACAGTTTGTTCAACTATGCACTTGTTTGAGGAGCATTTTGATTGTTTCCAGTTCTTAGATATTATGAATAAAGCTGTATGAACAATCATATAGAGGTTTTGTGTGGACATAAGCTTTCATTTCTCTGGGAGTGCAATTTCTGGGTCATATGGTAAGTGTACTTTCAGTTTTTTAAGATATCACCAAACTATTTTTCACAATGGCAATACCATTTTACATTCCCATGAGCAATGTATGAGATCCAGTTTGTCCACATCTTTGTTAGCATTTGATATTGTTAGCATTTTATGATGACTATTTCATCTGTGTAGTGATAATTCATCATGTTCTTAATAGGCATTTCTCTAATGATTAGTGATATAAACATTTTTCCATATGCTTATTGCCACCATATATTCTCTTTGATAAAATATCTCATGTCTTGTGCCCACTTTCTAATTGGATTGTTATTTACTATTGATATGTGAGAGTTCCTCATATATTCTAGATAGGAGTCTTTGTCAGATATGTGGTTTGCAAATATGTTCTCACAGTCATAGCTTGTCTTTTTATCATCTTAACAGATATTGAAAAGAGAAAGATTTTAAATTTTGAGATAGTCCAATTTATCATCTTTTTATTTTATGGATCGTGTTTTTGATGTCATGTCTAAGAACTCTTCACCCACGACTTAGGTCCTAAAAATATTTTTCCTATTTTATCATCTAAAAGTTTTATAGTTTTACATTTTGCATTTAAATATATGATTGATTTTGAGTTAATTTTCTCATAGGGTGTAAGGTTTAAGTCAAAGTTCATTTATGTCTATGGATACCCAACTGCCATGGTGCTATTTGTTGAAAAAACTATCTTTCCTCCATTGAATTGTTTTTGACCTTTGTCCAAAATCAGTTGCCCATTCTTGTTCAGGGATACGTCTGGGTTTCTATTTTGTTCTATTGATCAATGTATCTGTCCCTTCACCAATACTGCACACTCGTAAGTGCAGTACCTATATAATAAGTCTCGAAATTGGGTAGAGTGATTCATCCCACCTTACTCTTTTTCAAAATTCTAGTTGCTTTGTCTTTCCATATAAACTTTAGAATAATCTTGTCCATAATTAGAAAAAAATTTATCTAGTTAATTGATAGTTTTGGTTGTTAAGCCTATCAATCAATTTGGGGACATTTTATACCTTTATGCCTATTCTAGACATTTCATACAAAAAGAATTATACAATATCTTGTCCTTTGTGACTGACTTTTTTCACTTAGCATAATGTTCTCATGATTAATCTATGTTGTAGCACATATCCATATGTCATTCCTTTTTATTATCAAATAACGTCCTACCATATGACTACACCATATTTTCTTTATTTAGTAATCAGTTGATGAGCATTGGGTTCTTTATACCTTATGGCTATTACGAATAACACTACTGTGAGCATTGATGTACACATTTTTATGTGGACATATGTTTTCATTATTCTTGAGTATATATCTAAGAGTAGAATTACTGGATCAGATGGTAATTCTAAGTTTAACTATTTTGGGAATTACCAGACTGTTTTCCAAAATGATTGCATCATTTTACATTCCCATCAGTAGTGTATAATTTTCTCTACATCCCTGCCAACTTTTGTTATTATCTCTTTTATTCTAGACATCCTACTTTTTTGTTCTAGACAACCTAGTGGGTGTGAAATAGCATCTAACTGTAGTTTTGATTTGCATTTCCTTGGTGACTAATGATACCAAACATCTTTACATCTTTTCATTTGCTTTCTGGCTATTTGTATATCTTCTTTGGAAAAATGTCTATTCAGAACTGTTACTTGTTTTTAATTCTATTATTTATCATTTTACTGACTTTCAATAGTTTTTTATATGTTCTAGATACAAATCCGTTATCAGATATATGATTTATAAAAATGTTCGCCAGGAGTGCTGGTTCTTGCCTATAATCACAACACTTTGGGAGGCCAAGGCAGGCAAATTGCTTGAGATCAGGAGTTCAAGACCAGCCTGGTCAACATGGCGAAACCCCATGTCTACTAAATCACAGAAAATTATCCTGGTGTGGTAGTGCATGCCTATAGTCCCAACTACTCGGGAGGCTGAGGCATGAGAATTGCTTGAACC
>NW_012102754.1:2210850-2211305 GCF_000951045.1 Mandrillus leucophaeus | reverse complement strand
TATGATTTTTGCACATTGATTTTGTATCCTGAGACTTTGCTGAAGTTGCTTATCAGCTTAAGGAGATTTTGGGCTGAGATGATGGGGTTTTCTAACTATACAATCATGTCATCAGCAAACAGACACAATTAGACTTCCTCTTTTCACCCTTTATTTCTTTCTGTTGCCTGATTGCCCTGGCCAGAACTTCCAACACTATGTTGAATAGGAGTGGTGAGAGAGGGCATCCTTGTCTTTTGCCAGTTTTCAAAGGGAATGCTTCCAGTTTTTGCCCATTCTGTATGATATTGGCTGTGGGTTTGTCATAAACAGCCCTTATTATTTTGAGATATGTTCCATCAGTAACTAGTTTATTGAGAGTTTTTAGCATGAAAGGCTGTTGAATTTTGTGGAAAGGCCTTTTCTGCCTCTATTGAGATAATCATGTGGTTTTAGTCATTGGTACTGTTTATGTG
>NW_012102754.1:2210428-2210800 GCF_000951045.1 Mandrillus leucophaeus | reverse complement strand
TTTGTAATTTTCAGAATATATAAGTTTTATACTTTTTGGTTAAATTCATTTCTATGTACTTTGTTTTCTATGCTGTTATAAATGGAATTGTTTATTTTCAGTTTGCTGATGGCTACTGTATGTAAACACTATGATTTATAAAGATTTATCTTGTATCCTACAACCTTGCTGAGCTCTTTTACTATTTCTTTTTCTTTTCTTTTTTCTTTTCCTTTCTTGTCTTTTTTTTCTTTTCTTTTTTTTTTTTTTTTTTACTGGATTCCATGGGGTTATCTATATACAAGACCATGTCATCTGCAAATAAAATAGTTTCACTCTTTCCTTTCAATATGAATGCCTATTTCTCCACATCCTCTCCAGCACCTGTTGTTT
>NW_012102754.1:2209464-2210237 GCF_000951045.1 Mandrillus leucophaeus | reverse complement strand
TAAGTGTGATGTGGTGCTGAGAAGAATGTATATTCTGTTGATTTGGGGTGGAAAGTTCTGTAGATGTCTATTAGGTCCACTTGGTAAAGAGCTAAGTTCAAGTCCTGGATATCCTTGTTAACTTTCTGTCTCGTTGATCTGTCTAATATTGACAGTGAGGTGTTAAATGTCTCCCATTTTTGTTGTGTGCGAGTCTAAATCTCTTTGTAGGTCTCTAAGGACTTGCTTTATGAAGGTGGGTGCTCCTGTATTGGGTGCATATACATTTAGGATAGTTAGCTCTTCTTGTTGCATTGATCCTTTTACCATTATGCAATGCCTTTCTTTGTCTCTTGATCTTTATTGGTTTAAAGTCTGTTTTATCAGAGACCAGGATTGCAATCCTAGCTTTTTTTTTGCTCTCTATTTGCTTGGTAGATCTTCCTCCATCCCTTTATTTTGAGCCTATGTGTGTCTGCACGTGAGATGGGTCTCCTCAATACAGGACACTGATGTGTCTTGACTCTTTATCCAATTTGCCAGCCTGTGTCTCTAATTGGGGCATTTAGCCCATTTACATTTAAGGTTAATATTGTTATATGTGAATTTGATCCTGTCACTATGATGTTAGCTGGTTATTTTTCCTGTTAATTCATAGCATCGATGGTCTTTACAATTTGGGATGTTTTTGCAGTGATGGGTACTGGTTGTTCCTTTCCATGTTTAGTGCTTCCTTCAGGAACTCTTGTAAGGCAGGCCTGGTGGTGACAACATCCTCAGCATTTGCTTGTCTG
>NW_012102754.1:2206027-2208844 GCF_000951045.1 Mandrillus leucophaeus | reverse complement strand
TGGCACAAGTATACATATGTAACAAACCTGCACGTTATGCACATGTACCCTAGAACTTAAAGTATAATAATAAAAAAAATATGAATGCCTTTTATTTCATTTTCTTGCCTCATTGGCCTAGCTAGAACTTTCAGTACCATTGAATAGAGGTGGTAAGAACAAAAATGTTTTGTTTCCGATCTTAAGAGGAAAGCATTCAGTCTTTCACCATTAAGTATAATGTTAGTTGTGGGTCTTTTACAGTTATCCTTTATCAGGTTGAAGAAGTTTTTATTTCTACTTTGTCAAGCATTTTTCATGAAGGGTGTTAAATTTTGTCTAGTGATTTTCCTGCATCTATAGAGATGGTCCTTTGATTTTTGTGCTTTGTCTTATCAGCCTATTTTCTCTCTGTTTTTCAAATTGGCCAATTTCTATTGTTTTATCTTTAAGTTCATTAATACTTTTCTCTGTCTTATCCATTCTGCTGTTGAACCAATTCACTCAGTTTTTTCTTTTTGTTATTGTATATTCAGCTCAAAAATTTCCAATTTAAAAAGTATTTTCTATTTCTTTTCTGAGACTTTCTATTCTTTCATTGGTTCAAGTATGTTCATAATTTCTCATTTAGACATCATTATGATGGCTGTTTTAAAATTCTTGTCAGATCAGATAATTCTAACATCTGTATCACCTTGGTTTTAGGGTCTATTAATTTCCTTTGTCATTCAAGTTAAGATCTTCCTGTTCTTGGTATGACAGTTGATGTTCCAATGAAACCTAGATGTTTGGGGTAACATAAGACACTAGATCTTACTTAAATCTTGTATTTTAAAAGGCCTCTTCTTACACTGTTCTCATGGGAGAAGGGAGACACAGTCTCATTATTGCCAGTGGAGGTGAAAGTGAAGCCAGGGGTAGGGAGGAAGCTCTTTTCATCCCTGGGCAGGGTTAGAAGTTCAGTTCCCCACTAGGTCCTGACTGAGAGGCAGAGTACATTTTATCACTCTTCCCCACCTTCTCCCACTGAGAGAGGGTGAACTCATTACTGTTGAGCAGTGATAAAAGTCTTCACTTTCTAGTAGGCATTTCTAACACCACCTCAGTGAGGAGGGAGAGGGGGACCTCATTATCTTCCTCAATGGGTGCAGGTGGAATTCCAGGATTACCCCATAGTATCCAATTGTCATTGGATGTATGTGTGTTCAGGCTGGGGAGACAGTCTTTACTCAGAAATGAAATTCTCTGCTACTTGCCTTCTCTGACATCACCCCACCCCACCAGGGGTCGAAGTGCCTTGTCCCAGGTTGGCAAGGGTAGTCAACTAGACTCTAATTGGTCTTTGCTAGATGGGTTGGGGTGGAGTTGAAGGTGTTTGACTGGAGTAGAGCAATGGTTACTTAAAGGTTTTCTGTCTTGCTAGACTGCCCCTTTCCTGGTCCTTTGGCAGAAAAAAGAGCAGAATTTGTGGGGAGCTTATTTTTGCCTGAAACCATTGGTATTTCTGAAACCATTGGTTTCCTTTGGACTCAGTCTAGGATCTATGAGGCCAAAAGAAACCCCAGGTGACTCATATCCCTTGTTATTCCTAGTGTTGCAAAGTCCCTAGTTGGTCTACTTTCTTTTCTCCATTTTTCAGTGTCTTCTTATGTTTGTTTTGTATATAATGTCCAGGGTTTTCAGCTGTACTTAGCTGGAGGAACAACAAAATGTATGTCTGCTCCATCTTCCCAAAAGTGGAACCTTTGGATTTTAAAGACTGGCTTCTCCTGGAACCCCCACATAAATTGCTTCATAAGGCACTGTTGCATGCATGGAGAATTAAGTGCCTTGGAACGGGGCTCCCAAAGAGGGATTTATTTTTTTCCTATTTTTTATTATACTTTAAGCTCTAGGGTACATGTGCACAAGGTGCAGGTTTGTTACACAGGTATACATGTGCCATCTTGGTTTGCTGCACCGATCAACTTGACATTTACATCAGATATTTCTCCTAATGCTATGTCCATGTGTTCTCATTGTTCAACTTCCACCTATGAGTGAGAACATGCAGTGTTTGGCTTTCTGTCCTTGTGATAGTTTGCTAAGAATGATGGTTTCTAGCTTCATCCATGTCCCTGCAAAGGACATGAACTCATCCTTTTTTATGCTGCATAGTATTCCATGGTATATATGTGCCACATTTTCTTAACCTAGTCTATCATTGATGGACATTTGGGTTGGTTCCAAGTCTTTGCTATTGTGATTAGTGCCACAATAAACATACATGTGCAAGTGTCTTTATAGTAGAATGATTTATAATCGTTTGGGTATATACCCAGTAATGGGATTGCTGGGTCAAATGATATTTCTAGTTCTAGATCCTGAGGAATTGCCACACTGTCTTCCACAATGGTTGAACTAATTTGCACTCCCACCAACAGTGGAAAAGTGTTCCTATTTCTCCACATCCTCTCCAGCATCTGTTATTTCCTGACTTCATAATGATTGCCATTTAACTGGCATGAGATGGTACCTCATTGTGGTTTTGATTTGCATTTCTCTGATGACCAGTGATGATGAGCATTTTTGCATATGTCTGTCGGTTGCATAATTGTCTTCTTTTGAGAAATGTCTGTTCATATCCTTTGCCCACTTTTTGATGAAGTTGTTTGTTTTTTTCTTGTAAATTTGTTTAAGTTCTTTGTAGATTTTGGATATTAGGCCTTTGTCAGATGGGTAGATTGCAAAAATTTTCTCCCATTCTGTAGGTTGCCTGTTCATTCTGATGATAGTTTCTTTTGCTGTGCAGAAGCTCTTTAGTTTAATTAGATCCCATTTTTCTATTTTGGCTTTTGT
>NW_012102754.1:2200244-2203082 GCF_000951045.1 Mandrillus leucophaeus | reverse complement strand
AATTTGATCCTGTCACTATGATGTTAGCTGGTTATTTTTCCTGTTAATTCATAGCATCGATGGTCTTTACAATTTGGGATGTTTTTGCAGTGATGGGTACTGGTTGTTCCTTTCCATGTTTAGTGCTTCCTTCAGGAACTCTTGTAAGGCAGGCCTGGTGGTGACAACATCCTCAGCATTTGCTTGTCTGTAAAGGATTTTATTTCTCCCTCACACATGAAGCTTAGTTTGGCTGGATATGAAATTCTGGGTTGAAAATTCTTTTCTTTAAGAATGTTGAATATTGGCCCCCACTCTCTTCTGGCTTGTAGGGTTTCTGCCGAGAGATCTGCTGTTAGTCTGATGAGTTTCCCTTTGTGGGTAATCTGACCTTTCTTTCTGGCTGTCCTTAACATTTCCTTCATTTCAATCTTGGTGAATCTGACAATTATGTGTCTTGTGGTTGCTCTTCTAGAGGACTATCTTTGTGGTGTTATCTGTATTTCCTGAATTTGAATGTTGGCCTGCCTTGCTAGGTTGGGGAAGTTCTCCTGGATAGTACCCTGAAGAGTGCTTTCCAGCTTGGTTCCATTCTCCCTGTCACTTTCAGGTACACAAGTCAAACGTAGATTTTGGTCTTTTCACATAATCCCGTATTTCTTGGAAGCTTTGTTCATTTCTTTTCACTCTTTTTTCTCTAATCTTGTCTTCTCACTCCATTTCATTAATTTCATCTTCAATCACTGATACCATTTTTTCCACTTGATCAAATTGGCTATTGAAGCTTGTGCATGCATCATGAAGTTCTCATGCCATGGTTTTCAGCTCCATCAGTTCATTTAAGGTCTTCTCTACACTATTCATTCTAGTTAGTCATTTGTCTAACCTTTTTTCAAAGTTTTTAGCTTCCTTGTGATGGGTTAGAACATGCTCCTTTAGCTGGGAGAAGTTTGTTATTACCGACCTTCTGAAGCCTACTTCTGTGAACTCGTCAAACTCATTCTCTGTCCAGTTTTGCTCTGTTGCTGGTGAGGAGCTGCAATCCTTTGGAAGAGAAGAGATGCTCTGGGTTTTGGAATTTTCAGTTTTTCTACCCTGGTTTCTCCCCATCTTTGTGGTTTTAGCTACCTTTGTTCTTTGATGTTGGTGACCTACAGATGGGGTCTTGTTGTGGATGTCCTTTGTGTTGATGTTGATGCTATTCCTTTCTGTTCATTAGTTTTCCTTCTTTCAGTTAGGCCCCTCAGCTGCAGGTCTGTTGGAATTTGCTGGAGGTCCACTCCAGACCCCATTTGCCTGGGTATCACCAGTGGAGGCTGCAGAACAGCAAATATTGCTGCCTGATCCTTCCTCTGGAAGTTTTGTCCCAGAGGGGCACCCGCCTATATGACATGTCTGTTGGCCCCTACTGGGAGGTGTCTGCCAGCCAGGCTACACGGGGGTCAGGGACCCACTTGAGGAGGCAGTCTGCCCGTTCTCAGAGCTCAAACACTGACCATGCTGGGAGAACCACTGCTCTCTTCAGAGCTGTCAGACAGGGATGTTTAAGTCTGCAGAAGTTGTCTGTTGCCTTTTGTTCAGCTATGCCCTGCCCACAGAGGTGGAGTCTAGAGAGGCAGTAGGCCTTACTGAGCTGCAGTGGGCCCTGCCCAGTTCCAGCTTCCCAGCGACTTTGTTTCCCTAGTCAAGCCTCAGCAATGGCGGATGCCCCTCCCCCTGCCAGGCTACAGCATTGCAGGTTGATCTCAAACTGCTGCATTAGCATTGAGCAAGGCATCATGGGCATGGAACCTGCTGAGCCAGGCACAGGAGGGAATCTCCTGGTCTGCTGGTTGCTGAGACCATGGGAAAAGCATAGTATTTGGACAGAAGTGTACTGTTTCTCCTGGTACAGCCTGTCTAGGAAAGGCTTCCCTTGGCTTCCCTTGGCTAGGAAAGGGAAATTCCCCAACCCCTTGTGCTTCCTGGGTGAGGCAACACCCCACCCTGCTTTGGCATGCCTTCCCACTCTCCAATCAGTCTCAGTGAGATGAACCAGGTACCTCAGTTGGAAATGCAGAAATCACCTGTCTTCTGCATAGATCTTACTGTGAGCTGCAGACCAGAGCTGTTCCTATTCAGCCATCTTGGAAGCCACCCCAAATAAGGATTTAAAGTAACATCAAATAAGCAGCTTCAAGGACTGTTTACTTCACATTGCACACTTGCAAGTAATTTTAATAAATTTTGTAAACAGGCCTGAAAAATCTAGAATACAATTTACTAACAATTTAGGTTTAATTTATTGTGTATTTATTTATGTATAGCTTTACTGAGGTTTAACAAATGAAAATTGCACATGTTCATGATGTACAACTTGATGTTTTTATATACATATACATTGTGAAATAATCACCACAATTCAGCTAATTAACATGTCTATCACCTCACACAGCTGACATTTGTGAGTATGGTAAGAACACTTAAGATCCACCTTAACGAATTTGAAGTATACAGTACAGCATTGCTAACCACAGTCACCATGCTATACATTAGTTATTCAGAACATATTTATCTTGCATAATTAGGACTACATACTCTGACCAACATCTCATTTCTCCCACCCTCCAACCCCTAGAAACCACTATTCTCTGTGCTTCTGTGGTTTGACTCTTTTTCATTCTTGTATAAGTGAGATAACACAGTATTTTTCTTTCTGTGTCTAGCTTATTTCATTAGCTTAATGTCCTCCAAGTTCATTCATGTTGTTACAAATGGCAGGATTTTCTTCTTTTTTTAAGGCTGAATAATATTTCATTATATATTTATGTATTCATATATACTACATTATTATATAATACATTAATTATATTTTATATT
>NW_012102754.1:2198518-2198840 GCF_000951045.1 Mandrillus leucophaeus | reverse complement strand
TTGAATTAATTATTGTATAAGGTATAAGGAAGGGATCCAGTTTCAGCTTTCTACATATGGCTAGCCAGTTTTCCCAGCACCATTTATTAAATAGGGAATCCTTTAACCATTGCTTGTTTTTGTCAGGTTTGTCAAAGGTCAGATGGTTGTAGAAGTGTGGTGTTATTTCTGAGGCCTCTGTTCTGTTCCATTGGTCTACTTGTTTTGGTAATATCTATTTTGGTAGTAGTACCATGCTGTTTTGGTTACTGTAGCCTTGTAGTATAGTTTGAAGTCAGGTAGCATGATGCCTCCAGTTTTGTTCTTTTGGCTTAGGATTGTC
>NW_012102754.1:2162526-2198468 GCF_000951045.1 Mandrillus leucophaeus | reverse complement strand
GAAGAATTGCTCTAGAAACCAATTAGAAATGTCATATACCATCTATCACAAAGACAGAAAATTTAAGCTTAAAATCTAGGTTGGAATGTATAACCATATTTAACTACTACATGAATATAATTCATCTAAAGCACATAAGTTTTTTTAATAATCCTAGAGGAGATAATAGAATATTTTATATTTTAAATAGAATTATATTCTATTGTGGTGTCTATTGTGGTCTTAAAATACATCTTTTTCTTTATTCATTCACCCTATAATAGAATATTTTATATTTATAATAGAATTATATTCTATTGTGGTGTCTATTGTGGTCTTAAAATACATCTTTTTCTTTATTCATTCACCCTTTAACAGACATTTAGGTTGTTTCCATATCTTGGCTACTGGGAATAATGCTACAATGAACATAGGAGTACAGGTATCTCCTTTGACATACTGTTTTTATTTCCTTTTGCTATATATACCCAGAAGTGGGATTACTGGATCCCATGAGAGTTCTATTCTTAATTTTTTGAGGAACCTCCATACTCTTTTCCACAATAGCCATACCAATTTACACTTCCAGAACAATGTACAAATGTTTCTTTTTCTCCACATCTTCACTAACACTTACCTTTTGTCTTTTTTATAACAGACATTCTAACAAGCGTGAAGTAATATCTCAATGTGGTTTTGATGTGCATTTCTCTGATGATTAGTGATGTTAATGACCTTTTCATATACCTGTTACCTTTTGCATGTCTTCTCTTTTAAGAAATGTCTATTCAGTTTTTTTACCCATGTTTTGATCAGGTTATTTGGCTTTTTGTTATTGAGTTCTTTTAGTATATTTTGTATATTAACATAGTTTGCAAATATTTTCTCCCATTCTGTAGGTTACCTTTTCACTCTGCTAATTATTACTTTTGCTGTAAAGAAGCTTTTTAGTTTGATGTAATCTCATTTGCTTACTTTTGCTTTTGTAGCCTGTGCTTTCACTGTCATATCCCAAAAAATCATTGCTCAGACAAATGCTATAAAGATTTTCCGTATGTTTTCTTCTAGTTGTTCTATAGTTTCAGATCTTAAGTTTTTACTCCATTTTGAGTTGATTTTTATATATGGTGTGAGGAAAGGTTCTAATTTTATTCTTTTTGCTCTTTTGCACCATTTATTGAGAAGACTGTTCTTTCCCCATTGTATATTCTTGGCACCTTTGTTGAAGATCAGTTGACCATATTTGTGTGGTTTTATGTCTGGGCTTTCTAACTGTTCCATTGGTCTGTTTTTATGCCAATGCCATACTGTTTTGATTAACATAGCTTTGTACTGTATTTTGTAAACAGAAAGCATAAAGTCTCCAGCTTTGTTCTCACTCAAGATTGCTTTGACTATTCAAGCTCTTCTGTGGTTTCATAAGAATTTTAGGATGACTTCTTTCTACTTCTGTAAAGAACACCATTGGAATTTTGGTAATGACTGCATTGAATCTTTAGATCACTTTGGGTAGTATTGATCACTTTGGGTATTGACATTTTAGCAATATTAATTCTTCCAATTATAAATATGAATGTCTTCCCAATTATTGGTGTCTTCCTTATTTTCCTTCATCAATGATTTAAAAATTCACTGTATGTCTTTCACCTCTTTTGTTAATTTTATTCCTAAGTACTTACTTTATTCTTTTTTTGCTATTGTCAGTGGGATTGTTTTCTTAATTTCCTTTCAGATAATTCATTGTTTATATATAGATAACTCACTGATTTTTGTATGTTGTTTTTGTTTTTGCAACTTTGAATTCAATTCATTTATTAGTTCGAACAGTATTTCTGTTGTTAGGTTGGGTTCTCAGGCTGGAGTGCAGTAGCATGATCATATCGAAGTGCAGTAGCATGATCATGGCTCACTGCAGCCTCATCCTCCCACCTCAGCCTCCCAAGCAGTTAGGACTACAGGTGCACATCACCATGCCTGGCTAATTTTTGTATTTTTTGTGGAGATGGTGTTTTACCATGTTGCTCAGGCTGATCTTGAATGCCTGGGCTCAAGCGGTTCACCTGCTTTGGCCTCCCAAAGTGCTAAGATTACAGGCATAAGCCACTGTGCCTGGCCTACTCCTAGTTTCTTAAAATATAAAGGTGTGTTGTTTATTTGAGATATTTCCTTTTTTTTTTCTTTTTTTTCTTTTTTGACAGAGTCTCACTCTATTGCTCAGGCTGGAGTGCAAATGCAATCATGGCTCACTGCAGCCTTGATCTTCTGGGTCCAAGCGATTTTCCTGCCTCAATCCCACTAGTGGCTGGGATTATGGGCACATGCCACTACAACTGGCTAATTTTTTTTTTTTTAATAGAGATAAGGTCTCACTTTGTTTCCCAGGCTGATTTCAAACTCCTGAGCCCAAGTGGTCCTCCCACTTTGACCTCCCAAAATGCTGAAATTATAGGTGTGAACCACTGCATCTAGCTCTTTTTAATATAAACATTTATTCCTATAAATTTCCTTCTTACTACTCTATGTCATAAATTCTGGTATGTTGTGTTTCCATTTTTGTTTGTCTTGAGGTATTTTTTAAATTCCCTTTTGATTTCTTCTTCAACCCAAAGGTTGTTCAAAAGTGCAGTGTTTATTTTTCATGTATTTGTGAATTTTTCTATTTTTTATGGTTGTTACCAGAGTTGCTGTTGGGTATGGCTCCTCTCAGGTCCCTTGCAGGATGGCGCTGGTGGCAAAATTGCAGCTAAGTGGGGCAGGAGCCAAGTCCATAAGAGGGCACGAAAGATTCCAGGACCCCAACCAGGACCATACCACAGCCACTGGGTCACAGGCCTGCCCTTTCAAAGTGGCCCTCCTGGGTTTTGGTGTCCACCAGTGTTTTGCAACCTCCTACCTGGATCCTAAGGCTCCTACAAAGGCACTTTTGTCCATGGATGATGATCAGATTATTGTTTATGTAGGGGTATAAGAGCTGGGGACCTATTATTTCACTACTTTGCTGATGGTATAATTTATTGAGTCATCATGTTTCACATTTACTAAACAAGGGTTATGAATAAGAAAAGAAACAAAATCAAATTTCAGTTGTCACTTACCTAATTAGTGGGTTTTCATTGATGTAAAAGAATAGTGAGTTTGGGAAGTTCCTACAAAATCATCATTTATTTTCCTTTCTGAGGACATTGGTTCAGTCCAATATCATATGTTAATACCTCATATTCCCTTTGTAACCTTTCTGAACTCGCTAAGTTTCCATTTCTTATAATATCTGGGCAAGGGGGCGGGGAATAAGCAAGCAAAACTGAAATCTCTTTCAGACTAGTTCTGCAAGACATTAAGCCCCTTTCTAAATATTTCTAAAGGTGAAGAATTAGAGATGCCTCCTCTCTCTCTAAGCTGCTTCTAGCTTTTGCTTAGTGACTTCTATCTCATCTCTGTTCCTACTGGCTGTTGTGTTCTCTTCGCTTTTTTTTTTTGTCCCAGACATCAATATAGCTGCTTCCCCCTTCCTCCCCTACAAATACCACTAATACAGGGCTTTATAGATAAGGAGATTCCCTAAATGTTTGCAGATAACAAAGGGGAAATACTGCACAAGACCAAAGAGTAACAAAGCTGACCATGACTGCCTTGGGTATATTTTACAGACTGGCACCCCAATTCCTGACTACTGAGATCACTAGGGAGAATCCAAAAACTCCAATATTAAATTACTGAGGCTGAGTAATTTCTCTCCTTTTGTCTTGAAAAGGGCCAGGGAGCTCATTTATAACCAAAAGGGCTATTCAAGCATTTTCTTAAAGAAAAGAATTGTTTTCTTTCTGAAAATAAATTCCCTTTTCCAAAGGCAAAATTGCTTGTTTTTAAATAGCATTTACCCAAATACTTTTTAAAAGATCATGTCTTTTAACTAAAAATCAATTTATGTGGTCTGACAAGTTTTTTTTTTTTAATGTATAAATATATCTATATGAAAAGCCTTCCAAGGTTTTAAAATTAAATTAGATCACAGTGCATGCTTAATGGAGTCTCAGTTTTCTCATCTATAAAACTGTGGATGCTGTGAACTACCTTACAACACTATTGTGCTATAAATGAGTCACAAAATATGCAAACACTATAGGCATCTAGCCTGGTTTCTGGCACACAGAGCACACTCACTGTGTTAGCTGATCTTATAATGATAAAAGTAAAATTAAAAGAAACTAAGAGTGTCCTGAAATATTTGGGTGGGAATTACCACACCTTACCAAATACATGATTTTCTCTCCATATGTGGTGTTTCGAAACTTACTTAGAGGAGAAGGGATCCTGAGAATGCTTCTTTCCAAAACAATCTTTCTTCTTCCCATATCACCCCTTCATTACTTTAAAACATTGTCTTGTGATAGAAGACATAAAAAATTGTCTATTAACTTTTTAATTGATACATATTTATGGGGTACATGTGACACTTTGTTATATGCATAGAATGTGTAATGATCTAGTTAAAATATTTGGGGTATCTGTCACATCGAGTGTTTATCATTTTTATGTGTTGAAAATATTTCAAGTCCTCTCTTCTAGTTATTTTGAAATACTTAATACATTGTTGTTAGCTACAGTCATCCTACTCTGCTATTGAACATTCAGACTTATTTCTTCAATCTTACTGTATGTTTCTATCCATTAATCAGACTCACCTCCCAAACCCCACCCACACATCCTTCCCAGACTCTAATGTCTATCATTCTACTCTACCTCCGTAAGATCAACATTTTTGAGCTCCCACATATTAGTGAGAACATGCAATATTTATCTTTCTGTGCATGGCTTATTTCACTTAACATAGTGACCTCCAGTTCCATCCATGTTGTTGCAAATGACATAAGATCATTCTATTTTATGGCCAACTAGTATTTCATCGTGTATATATGCCACCTTTTCTTCATTCATTCATTCATTGATGGACACTTCGACTGATTTCACATCTTTGGCATTGTGAATAGTACTGCTTGTCACATGAACTTGTAGACACCGTTTTGATATACTGATTTTTTTCCTTTGAAGAAATTTCTAATAGTAGTGATTACTGAATCATATGGTAGTTCTATTTTCTGTTTTCCATGGTGGCTGTATTAATTTACATTACCACCAGCAGTGTATGAGTTCCCTATTCTCTACATCTACACCAGCATCTGTTATTTTTTGTCTTGGTATAATAGCCATTCTGACTGAGCTTAAATGATATTTCATTGAGGTTTTGATTTGCAATTCACTGTTGATAGTGATGTTGAGCACTTTTTCATAGACCTGTTGACCATTTGTATGTGCTGTTTTGAGAAATGTCTATCCATATCTTTTGCCCACTTCTTAATGGGATTATTTGTTTTTTCTGTTGTTAAGTTGTTTGCATTCCTTGAATATTATGGATATTAGTTCCTTGTCAGATGAAGAGTTTGCAGATATGTTCTCCCATTCAACAGGTTTTCTCTTCACTCTGTTGATTGTTTCTTTTCTTGTGCAGAAGTTTTTAGTTTAAATAAATCCCATTTGTCTATTTTTGTTTTTGTTGTCATGCTTTTGAGGTCTTAGCCATAAAATCTTTGCCTAGACCAACATCTTAGTGTTTTTTAAGTTTTCTTCTAGTAGTTTCATACTTTCGAGTCTTACATTTATGTCTTTAATCTATCTTGAGTTGACTTTTGTGTATGGCGAGAGATGAGGGCCCAATTTCATTCTTCCACATATGACTGTCCAATTTTCCCAGCACCCTGTACTAAAGAGACTGTCCTTTCCCCCATGCACGTTCTTGGCATCTTTGTCTAAAATAAGTTGGCTGTAAATATGAGGATTTATTTCTACGTTCTCTATTCTATTCCATTCCATTGGTCTATGTGTCTGCTTTTATTACCAATACCATGCCATTTTGACTACTACAGCCTTGTAATATATTTTGAAGTCAAAGTGTGGTGCCTCCAGCTTTTTTCTTTTTGCTCAGAATTGCTTTGACTTTTTGGGCTTCTTTTGGTTCCATATAAATTTTAGGATTGTTTATTCTATTTCTGTGAAGAATGCCATTGGTATTTTCCTAGGGATTGCATTAAATCTGTAGATCGCTTTTGGAAGTATGGTTATTTTAATAATATTGATTCTTCCAATCCATGAGCATGGAATAGCTTGCCATTTGGCCATTTGTCTGTGTCGTCTTTAATTTATTTCATCAGTGTTTTGTGGTTTTTCTTGTGGAATTCTTTCACCTCCTTGGCTAAATTTATTTTTGTTTTGTTTTATTTTGCTTTTTGGTTTTTTGTTTGTTTGTTTGTAGCTATTGTAAATGGGATTGCCTTCTTGATTTATTTTGGCTAGCTGAAAGTATGTTGATTTTGTATTCTGCAACTTTACTGAATTTATTGATCAGTTCTAAGAGTTTTTTGGTGGAATCATTAGGATTTTCTAGAAATGAGATTATGTCATCTGCAGAGAGGGATACTTTGACTCCCACTCTTCCAACATGGATGCCTGGTACTTCTTTCTCTTGCCCAATTGCTCTGGCTAGGACTTCCAGTACTGTGTTGAATAGTAGCAGTGAAAATGAGCATCCTATTTTTTTCTAGTTCTTAGAGGAAAGACTCAGTTTTTCCCCAACCAGTATGATATTAGCTGTGGGTTTGTCATATATGGTCCTAATTGTGTTGAAGTAAGTTCCTTCTATGTCTTGTTTTTTGAGAGCTTTTTAAATCATGAAGTGATGTTGAATTTTATTAACTGCTTTTTCTGCATCTATTGAGATGACTATATGGTTTTTGTTCTTTATTCTGCTGATGTGATGTATCATGTTTATTGATTTGTGTATGTTGAATCTTTGCATCCCTGGAATAAATCCCATTTGATCATAGTGAATGCTTTTTTTGTTTGTTTTTTGAGATGGAGTCTTGTCCCCCAGCCCAGAGTGCAATGGCACGATCTCAGCCCACTGCAACCTCTGCCTCCCAGGTTCAAGCACTTCTCCTGCCTCAGCCTCCCAAGTAGCTGGGCTTACAGGCCTGTGCCATCATGCCTGGCTAAATTTTGTATTTTTTAGTAGATATGGGAGTTTCACCATGTTGGTCAGGCTGGTCTCGAACTCCTGACTTCAGGCGATCCACCCACCTCAGCCTCCCAAAGTGCTGAGATTACAGGCATGAGCCACCACACCTGGCTGAATGATCTTTTTAATGTGCTATTAAACTTGGACTGCTGGTATTTTGTTGAGAATTCTTGCATATATGTTCATCAGGGATATTAACCTGTAGTTTTCTTTTTTTGTTGAGTCTTTGTCCAGTTTTGGTACCAGGGTGATGCTGGTCTTATAGAATGAATTAGGAAGAATTTCTTCCTCTTTAGTTTTTCTGGAATAGTTTGAGGAGAATTGTTGTTAGTTCTTCTTTTTAAAGCTAATAGAATTCAGCAATGAAGCCATTCTGTCCTGGACTTTTCTTTGTTGGGAGACTTTTTTTACTGTTTCAATCTCATTACTCATTACTGGTTTGTTCTGTTTTTTTATTTTTCCTGATTCAAACTTGGTTGGTTGTATGTGTCCAGAACTGTATTTGTTTACTCTAGATTTTCCAGTTTGTTAGTGTACAGTTGTTCATAAGAGTTTCTTTTGATCTTTTGTATTTCTGTGGTATCACTTCTCATGTTTTCTTTTTTATTTCTGATTTTGTTTATTTGGGTCTTCTCTCTTTTTTTTTCTTGGTTAGTCTAGTTAGTGGTTTATAAAATTTATCTTTTCAAAAAGCCAACTTTTATTTTTTATTATTTATTTATTTATTTTGAGACAGGGTCTCACTCTGCCACCCAGGCTGGAGTGCAAGTGGCACAATCTCGGTTCACTGCCACTCTGCCTCCTGGGCTCAAGTGATTCTCTCACCTCAGTCTCCCAAGTAGCTGGGACCACTGACAGGCACTAATTTTTTGTATTTTTGGTAGAGATGGGGTTTTGTCATGTCGCTCAGACTGGTCTTGAACTCCTGGGCTTAAGCAATCCTCTCGCCTTGCCCTCCCAAAGTGCTAGGATTACAGGTGTGAGCCACTGCACCCAGGCAAAACCAATTTTTCATTTCGTTGATTCTTTGCATTATTTTTTAGTCTCTAATTCTAATTCTGCTATGATCTTTATTATTTCTTCACTTCTACTACTTTGGGATTTCATTTTTCCTTGCCTTTTAGTTTCCTGAGGTCCATAATTAGATTATTTGAAATCTTTTTACTTTTCTGATGTAGTTGTTTATTGCTATAAACTTCCCTCTTAGCACTGTTTTTTCTGTATCCCATAGGTTTTGGTATACTACGTTTCAATTTTCATTTATTTCCAGAATTTTAAAAGTTTTCCTCCTTAATTTCTTCCCTGATCAAGTGATAATTGAGGAGTGTGTTGTTTAATTTGCGGGTATTTGTATTGTTTCAAAGTTCCTCTTGCTGTTGATTTCTAGTTGCATTCCACTGTGGTCTGAGAAAACACTTATATGATTTTATCTTTTTATTTGTGGAGACCTGTTTTGCGGCCTAACATAGGGTCTATCCTAAAGAATGTTCCATGTGCTAATGAGAAGAACATGTATTTTGTGGTTGTTAGAGGAAATGTTTTCTAACTGTCTGTTACATCCATTTAGTCTAATGTGCAGTTTCAATTCAATGTATATTTGTTAATTTTCTGTCTAGATGATCTATCTGATGCTGAGAGTAGGGTGTTGAAGTCCCTATTATTGTTACATCGGAGTCTGTCTGTCCCCTTAGATCTAATGATATTTGCTTTATATATCTGAGTGCTCCATTGCTGGGTGTGTCTGTATTTTAAATTGATCCCTTTATTATTATATAATAGACTTCTTTGTTTCTTTTCATTGCTTTTGACCTAAAGTCTGTTGTCTGATGTAAGAATAGCTATTCCTGCTTACTTTTGGTTTCTATTTGCATGGAATATCTTTGTTCCATTCCTTTACTTTCAGACTTGATGTGTCTTTACAGGTGAGGTGCGTTTTATATAGGCAGCATATAGTTGGGTCATTTTTTAATCCATTCAGTCAGCGTATATCTTTTAAGTGTATCATCTATTTATATTCAAGGCTATTTTTGACATGTGATGGGTTATTCCTATCATTTTATTAATTGATTTCTGATTGCTTTATATATCTTTATTCTTTTTACTTATTGTTTATACTTGTGATTTTGTGGTTTTCTGTAGTGGTAACAACTGAATTCTTTCTCTTTATTTGTGAATTTGTTCTACTAGTGGGTTTTATACTTTCATTATTTTCGTGATGGTAGATATTATCCTTTGACTTCCAGGTGTAGGACTCCCTTAAGCATTTCTTTTAGGGCTTGTCTAGTGATGATAAGTTCCCTCAGCTTTTGCTTGTCAGGAAAGACTTTATTTCTCCCTCATTTATGAAGAATAAGCTTCCCAGGTATAGTATCTTTGACTGCCAGGTTTTTTTTCTTTTGGCACTTTGAATATATCATTTTATTATTTCCTGTCCTATAAGATTTCTGCTGAGAATCTGCTGTTAGTCTGAAGCAAGTTCCCTTATAAGTGACTAGATGCTTTCCTCTTGCTGTTTTGAGAATATTCTCTTTGTCTTTGACCCTTGATAGTTTGACTATAATGTGCCATGAAGATCTTCTTGAATTGTATCTATTTGAGGATCTCTGAGTTTCCTGTATCTCAATATTTAAATCTCTTGCTATACTTGGGAAGTTTTCAGTTATTATTTTGTCAAATATGTCTTCCATTCCTTTCATTTCCTTTTTGCCTTCTGTTTATAGCCAAAGAAATCATATGAAGATTACACTATTGCATGTACCCAGAATCAAAGCCAAAGAGCCCTACCCAATCAATATCATAGATACATCTTCAGTAAAAAGTTCTCCCCTACAAAAGCAAATTCAAAAAATTGGAAGAAGTAACTGTTACACCACATGCACAGACAAAAATGTAGGAACACAAAAAACATGAAAAAGCAAGACAATATGAAATTCTAAGAAATTCTAAACCAGAAATGTTTTTGGTTGCTTTATGGTGTTCCATATGTTACATAGGCTTTGTTCACTCTTTTTTCTTTATTGTTGTTTGACTGGGTTATTTCAAAAGTCCTGTCTTTAAGTTCTGACTTTTTTTTTCCTGTTTGATCTGGTCTATTTTTGAAATTTTCAAATGTATTTTGCATTTTATTCAATGAATTTTTCAGTTCTAAAATTTTGTTCTTTTTGATGGTAGCTACCTATTTGATATATTTCTCATTCAAATTCTGAATCACTTTCCTGATTTTTTATATTATTTATCTGTGTTTTCTTATACCTCACTAAATTTCTTTAGTATTATTATTTTGAATTCTTTTTCCAGAATTTCATAAATTGTTTTCATTGAAATCTACTGCTGGAGAGTTTTTGTGTTCCTTTGGAGGTGTCATATTTCTTTGCTTTTTTCTGTCTCTTATGTTCTTACATTATCTGTGCATCTGCTGTAATAGTTACTTCTATCAACTTTTTGTATTTCCTTTTGTAGGGGAGGACTTTTTTCTGAAGATGTGTCTACGGTATTAGCTGGGTAGGGCACTTTGGCTTTGATTCTGAGTGCCTGCAATAGTGTGGTCTTCATATGATTTATTTGGCTATAAACAGCATTCAGTGGTATTTGTGGCTTAGGGTGCAGTTGTTAATGGAGGCTGTGGTGAAGTTTTGCTGAGGATGGAAACATCAGGTAAATCAGTCCTTGGGCTTCAGCAATGGCAACGGCAAGCTGAGCATTCCTGTCCTTGGGCCCCAGGGCAGCATACACTGGCATCAGTGTTCACAGGTTCAGGTGAGTCAATTCTTGGGCCTGTTGGGGACTTGCTCAGGTGCTGGTAGTTGCCACGATGGACCTGGTGGATGGGTGAGTAGGCTTCAGACCATGGACAGCAAGCACGGCATGGGCAATGGCAGTATCAGTGGTGGAACAACTGTCTGGCTCCCAAGCAGTCTGCACTGGTGTTGCGGGTGGCTGCAACAGGATGGGTGGGCCAGTCCCCAGGCCCACATGTGGCATGTGTGGGTAGGTGCCAGCTGTGGTGGTAGTGACGCATTGGGTGGGCTCAACCTCAAGCCCTCTAGAGGAGTGCTTAGGCATCAATGATGGCGGATGGGGTTAGGTAATCCTCAGGCCCCCAGGAAGCATGCTTGGGCATTGGAGAGGGTGAGGCTGGGCCAGGAGGACCTGTCCTCAGGTCCCTGGTGGCACATGCAGGTGCTGGCTATGGTAGGCAGGGGTTGGGTGATCCTCAGGCCCTGGAGGAATGCTTAGATGAATGCAGGTGGCGGCAGCTTCACTGCAGCCCTACTGGGGAGGGAAGGGTTGCTTTGAGTGGCAGAAGCAGTAGGCAGGTGACTGGGGAGGGTGCATTTCAACCCCAAGCAGCAGTGGCAGGTGGGAGTGTCTGTCCTCAGGGCCCGTGAAAATGTGCGGCAGCTTGCACTTCAGCCTTGGTGGTCAAGAGGTTCTTCCATGGCTAGGATTGCAGGAGTCTGTGTTGAGAAGTAGACCACTGGGAGTCTCTCACTTACCCTTTTCCTGCATTGGAGAGCCTCTCCATACCCCCAGACAATCTCAGCCAAGCAGGCTGCCTTGCTTTCCTCTCCTTCCTTGCTTTAGGTGTTTCCTATTGCTTTCCTATTACATTCCAGCTTACCCTCTTAGATGATCTATTCTAAGTGTGATTATCCACTCACCGTTTCAGTTCTTTGCAGAGGAATCAAGTCAGCCATCTAGAAGCCCTGTGTCTATTAACTTTTCTTTTCATTTTCAAACTGTAACATTCCTCTGTTATTTTTTAAATTCAGCATGCTTTTATGAAGGTAACAGTATTTATAAGCATTTTAGTTCATATAGAGTCTCATTTCCCCAATCTTTTCTTAACTATTAACTTTTCTAGTGATTTTTTTTTTAATGTAACCATTATGACTAGGGAAAAGAATATTATCCAGTAGCTTTCCCTTGAGTTAAACTAGAATTCCTTCTCACCTGCTAAATTGAGTCCCCCTGCTAAGGCCCCCATGAGGCCCTTTTCACTTTCTGTATTACTAAGCCCTTTGCCCAGCCTGACTAGATGGCAGTCATTTCCTGTGGGTCAGAGGGTTTTCAAAGCCTTTTTTGGAACTCTCCTTTCCTCTGGCTCAGGTATAAATGATAATACCAAAAGGTAGTAGATGGTATTCTAAGGAGACTGCTAGTGGACCTCCAAATGCTTTTCATTTCAAACCTTTAATTTTAATAATATTGCTCTCTTATTTTGGGCTCCCTTAAAATCATAGCCTGAGACTAGACACAAGGACTTGGTACAGGTGGTTTATTTGGGAGGAAATCCCAAAAAGCAGAGGTGAAAGAAAAGGAGAGAGTAAGACAGGGAAAAATGAAAAGCCACTGAGTGTGCACCATTAAGGTTGCTGCTATGGGCAATAGGGGCTCCATTCTTCTGTGACCTTTGGCAAGTGTGCAGAATGCCTTCTAGAATGTTCCCTCCAAAAGATGAGTGGCTAGACATGTCGACTAGCTCTCATTCTTCACTGGTTAGAGATGGCTCCTAAGTTGTTACCTCTCCATACTTGCAGGTTGCACTTGCTTGGGGGCTGACTGGGCTCCCAGCTTTAAAAATGGCTTTGAGGCCAAAAAAAAAAAAAAAAAAAAAAAAAACAGGGAAGCTTATTGCATGTTTCAAGAGGGCATTGTCATGGGAACCCACGTTGCACTTTCTACCAGATCTGTGACAAAAATCATAGGTGTGCTGAGGGGATTTCTTACAGGGTGCCAAAAGCATCAGCTACAAGCATATTGTCCTTTCTGAATCGACTGCTCCCCATTGCGCCTGTGGGGGCACTTCCCCACCAACGGATCACCTGGTCATTGCAGTCCATTCCACATGACATTGATGGGGAAGGTCACTGCTATTAGCCTCCCTTGACTGGTGTCAGGGCTCTAAGGATCACTCTCCTCCACCTTCCTTCCAGTCTAGTCCCTTGTCCATTTCCTCCCTCTGTAGAGCTCACCTGTGTCTGGAAGGAGTTGTGCAACCTCAAGTGGCCCCAGTGAAAGCTGCAGTTGAAGAGAGCAATTCAGTTGACCACAAAGGAATGTGGCAGAGAATCATCCAGTGCTGCCTGGAATGTCTCTCCTGCTCACCTCACCTGGCATGCTCACACGCAGCCATGTGGTCAGCGCAATTCTGAGGCTGAGTTCAGTGCCGCCTGTGCTGCCCCTTGCCAGCGAACTTGTCACACTTGTTTACACATGTTTGTGGGCCTCTTTCTTATGGGCATCAGCAGCTTGTTGAGGACCATTCTATGTGTTCATTTTGTGCTCAGAACCTACTGTAGTGCCTGGACACAAAGGGTTCTCAGCAAACACTTGTGGATACAAAGGAGGGAGGGAGGGAGGGAGGAGGGCCGTTGGTTGCTAGGAGATAAAATGATTTGCTTATAGCACAGTTGCCAAAAATAAGTCACAAGTGGGGACTTCCCAGAACTAACCATTTAGTGCAATACTTAGCTGAAATCTATTGCAAAATGCAGTACTTACTTAGGCACTTACTTTTGTCTTTATTGTTTTTTAACAAAGAGATGCTCCAAAGGTCAGTGACTCAGACCACTAGGTGACTTGGCTGTGGTTTCCTATGAGTCAAGCCTACCAGACAGCAGAGGACAGAGGTGAACAGGAAACTGGGCCAGAGAAAAACCAGAGAAACAGAGAGAGTCAACACAGATGTCAAGGAGGCTTCCGCCCAGCTCTCTCAGGCCAAAGGGGCAGACAAACCCATGAACTCCCAGACATTCATGTCCAAGTGAATGCAGTTATATGCAACTTCAGCTCAAAAACTCCTCTGAAATAGCAGGTGGGGAGAACAGGTAGTAAATGCCTGGGGTTATGGCCGCTTTCTTCCCCAGCAGAGCTCCACCCCAGTGAGAATGCAGGAAGGGTAGAAAAGAGAGCAAAGTGGGCAGCTTTTCTTATTTATTCGTTTGGATAAAGAAAAACAAACAAGATGTATGCACGCATACCTTCATTAACTGTAAAATTTATCTCTGTCCTCTATTCCCTGCATCTTTCTCCCTCCTCTGACATCTTAACCATCCTAATATTTGCCTATTGTTACACAATATATGCACCAGTAGATATCAACATATGAATTTATGGAAAAAAAAAACTAGAGAAAAATGCTTTACTGCTTTTCCTTCAAAGCACAACAACACAAGGCATCTTTGGAGAGAAGAAGCTGCCACAATCCTATGCCTCCTCGTACCCCCTACTGGCTATGTAGGCTTGTCTGATCTAGCCCTCTGGATGTGAAAAAACTAGAGCAACAGGGAGAAACAGAAATGTAAAAGAGTTAATTATACAAATTGCTGAGTGTGCCCAGGAAAAACATATTACATTTGTTACTGTGTTTACAGTGTACAAAGCACTTTCCCATATTCCTCCTAATCTAACAACAGTCCTGAAACCATCACTATTTACGACGCAGAAACTGAAGGAACAGTAAATAGCATGTCCTATGCCATACAGCTAATACTAATATGGCATACAGGCATATCTTGGCATTGAACTAGAGATGTCTGGGCCTAGGCCAAATGTTGTTTCCAGGACTCTGCAGCAAACTCTACCAGCTAGGTACTTATAGCCTCCTCTAACCTGCCTTCTGTCTCCTGAGCAGAAGTGTTTATACCTCAGTTCCAGCATGCAATAACCATAACAGGCAATAAGCACCTTGGAGAAACACCAACTGCATCCAAAAGAGAGCCTGGTTCTGATAATTCTGCTTCACTAACTTCTAGAAGAAAGAGAATGAACAGCTTAGGTGAACATTTAGATGAAATTAGAAAAAAAAAAATGTTAAGGGAGTTGAGTATTTGTTAAAGGTCCTTGAACATGTAATTCTAAAAGAAAAGGAAGCTAGCGAAAGACACTGGGCTCTTCCAGAACTGGAAAGAGCTTAGGACCCGAGATACAAAGATCTAGAACCAGGGAAACCAGAAAACTTCACGTACAAAGTTCCATGTGCTGCACTGGGCTGTCAGCCCACACACATGCCTAATTCTACCTCTTGGCTCTCCAGTCTTCTTCACAGACTGTGCTCGGTGCCTGGGGCCTTTCCAAGAAGAAAGGTGTTATAGTGTGAGGCTCTGGTGCCAGTCATGTTGGACTGCCCCTGCTAACACAAGAGTGTTGCAGAGAAGAAGAGGATGTCTGGTGGGCCCCAGGGACCAACCCCTGGCATAGGCTACTGTAGATGCAGCGTGAACGTGCTGGGGTCAGCAGGGCAGCCAGGGCTCTGTTAAAATTCTAGGCCAGTTGGCACAAAAGAGAGAGAATAAGAATAGGGTGTCAGTTGGAGCCCTGCTCACTGAGGTGGCCTGTGGTTTTAAATATCATGCAAATGCTGACAAGTCTCAAAGGTATATTTTCAGCCCAAACCTCACTTCCTAGCTCTACACTCACTAGATGATATCACACATTTGGATATATCATATCATCTCAAACTTAATTTGTTTAAAATGAAACCCATAACCCATTCCTCTCACCAAGCATCCACCAGTTGCTCAGGTGAGAATCTGGGATTTGTCCCTGAGTTTCTCTCTCCTTCTCACTCCCACAGTTAGTCCATCACCATGTCCTATTTATGCTCCCAAATTCATTTACCTCTTTTCACCTCCAAGGCCATCTCCCTAGGCCTAGCCCCCACCTCCTCCTACCTGAATCCTTGAAATCACATCCTTACTGGTTTTCCGGCTTCTATTGTGCTCTGACAAGAAAGCCAGAATCGCCTTGCCAAAGCTCGAAGCAGACTGTCCTTCCTTGGCTCTAAATCCTCCAATGGCTTCAGAACAGAATAGAAACTCGAATGGGGCCAGCAAATCCCTGTGGGCTGCAGCTCCAGCTGTCACCAGCCTCACTTCAAACTCCTTTTTCCCTACTTACATTCCAGCCCCTTCTTCTCCTGTGACACCAAACCCTTTCTGACTTCAGGGTCTCTACACTGTTGTACCCTCTCCCTGGAATTCCTCCTTCTCTCCTACCATTTGTGGGGCTATTTCCTTCTTATCCATCCAGTCTCAGCATAAGTGCCATCTCCTCAGACCTTCCCAGAGGCCTTTCTTCACCATCAAAGGATGATCCTTCCTGTTATCCTCTCTCATAGAATCCAGCTGTTTTCTTTCCTAGTAAATGTCACCATTTGCTAATATATGCTGATTGGGTTTTCTTCTTTAATGTTTGACTCTCCGTCTAGACTTCAAGCTTCATGAGGGGTGAGACCATGTCTGTGATGTTTATCCGTATATCCTGAGAGCCCAGCACAGTGTGTGGTATATAATAAAGGGTCAATAATAGTTATTGAATTAATAAATACATTTAAAATAAATACACAAAATAAAAATAATGAAAACTAATTTGCCACTTGTTCTCTCAAGAGAGCTTCTGCCCAGACCACATCCCACCCCTGCAATCCTTGATCCTTCTCAGTCCGCCATTGGCTCTGAGCAGTACATGCAGTTTAACGCTACATCAGGATGAGTATGCAAAGAGAAGCAAGAAAATCCCTCCCTTGATCGAGAGCCACAGCCCTTTGCATCAGTCCTTCCTTCCCTCCTTTCCTCCTTTATTAATTTAATAGATGAGCCCATATATAATAAACATAATCATAACATAATAGTAGCTACATTTATGGAGCTTCTACAATTTGTTGGGCACAGTCCTTTATCTGGATTTTCTTATTTGATAATCTGTGGAGCCCTATGATGCAGTCACTTGTATTTGTTCTACTTTACACAGAAGAAAATCAAGGCTTGGTGAATTAGGTTACCTTCCCCAGGTCAGATATTAGTAACTAGCAGAGCCAGGATATCTGTTTGGTGCAGTAAGTCTAATGCTTCAGCCAATAAACCACACCACTTTCCAAATGTTCACTGCTATTCAATGGACTTTAAGATTCAACCAACAACTATTGAGCCCCCACAGATAAACCAAGCATTGTGCAAAGTATTTGTGTGTATCTTCCTATCTTATCACCACAACAACCTTGTAAGATGGGTCTTCATTATTCTCATTTTTGCAGAAAGGAAACTGAGATCAGGATTGTTGAATCACCTTCATATGGTTCTTTATGGAATATCAGGATATGATGCAGGAACGAAGCAGGCAGAACCAGGACTTGTGCATGCACACACTATAATCAGTGGAGTATAGCCGATTGGATTAAACCACTCCCAGAGAAGCCCTGTTGATCTTCTACCTCAAGAGTGGCTTGGGAAAGCCATGGGACAGGGGAGAGGGCTTGAGTTTTGGAGTGAGACAGATGTTCATTTAATTCTTTGTCCCTCACTAACTGGGTAGCCTTGTGCAATCTACCCAACTCTCTGAGCCTCTGGCACCACTGAGAAAAAGGGTCCTGGTAGCAACATCACGGAGATTTTGTAGGAATTAACTAAGATCACAGAAAGAAAGCCCTTAATGCAGAGGTCAGCACATGGTAGGTTCTTGGTAACCTGCTTGGTATTTTTAACTTCCTGCCCACTGGGTTCTCAGGCCCAGGAGAGGAGACACTATAATTAGGCTATTCTGCTGTGGAATTCCTCAGAGCCTCATGCCTGTCTTTTTTCCTCCAATTGTCTCTCCCTTCCTTTCCCACCCACAATTTGAAACTGACTTTTCTGTCTGCAGGAAATGTGTTAAATGAGACAATGTTTGTGTTAGCGCCTTGTTTCATGAGCTTTGCTGGCATGTTCCTCTCTTCTGGTCCTTGGGGAATGTCTGAAATGTGGTCAGGTGCGCCTGCTGACAGTCTCACAGGCACGATGCACACAGTTAGAAGAAGAGAATTTCATTAGCAGAAAATAATATGAGAGGGATGTATTTATATGAGCACAGATTTTAGAGATACAGGTTTGGGTCCACGTCCCAGCATTGTTACTGGCTGTGAGCCGGAGGCTGTGTTATATACTACCTCCAAATGTCAGTCTCCTTGTCCACAAAACTTCTAGGATTCTTACTTTCATTAGAATAATGACAGACAATGTTTTGAAACATCTAGGACAATGTTAGACTGGTTGTAGGTGTTTAACATTGTACATGGATTATTTTAGAGTATCTAACTGTGCTTGGTATCTAAAACAGGGATTGATAAATAACTGCTGGCCCACCGGCCAAATCCAGCCTACCACTTGTTTTCATAAATAAAGTTTTATTGAGACACAGCCACACCCACTTAGTTACATATTGTGGCTGATCAGTGAAGGCTATGGTTGCTTTCTCACTTTAATAGAAGAGTGAAGTAGCCGCAACAGAGACCACGTGTCCCACAAAGCCTAAAGTTTTTACTATCTAGCCCTTTGCAGAAAAGATTTGATCCCTCATCTAAAACATGCTCTGTGAATGCCTGGCACACAGCTGATACTCAATAAATATTGGTTGATTGCAATATGCCTCTACTTCCTAATACCAGACAGGAAGTCAGTTGGATGCGGAAATTATCTTCAACAAACTCACCCCAAATCATAGATGCCCTCACTTACACGCTTCATTGAAATTGTGGGTATTTCTTGTTATCATCATTTTTGGGCAGATGCTTACCGAGCTCACACTCAGTCACTTCCACATTTCCTGGACACCCTGTATAAAGTTATCTTGATACCTCCTGGATCTCTAAGTGCCTGAGCCTCCTCAGCTCATGCCCACAGTTCAAATCTCAGAGCCTTAAAGGAAGAGACAAGAGAGAAAACACTAGACTTTCTGTTTTTAGCATGCCACCTTTTCTTTTTCTTAATATCTTTCTTTTCTCTCTGGCTTCTTCTCTCTAGCCTCTTCTCTCATCAGCCAAAAATTCTCTTCAGGCTTCTCTTTGAGTTTCTCTTCATCATCCAAGCTGACCACCCTTCCTCCATCATTGATTCCTGCTGCTGACAAGCTGTTGGTTTGGTTTAAAAAAAAATCACCTTTGGTAATTGGAGGAAAACTTTAAAAATCTGCTCACTTCACTATCAACCTCTCCCTATTCTTCCTGAAGCACGAAGGCTGCTGTAGACCCCAGGGTACAATGACCACGACAGGCACAGAGACCTCTCAGCAGCTGCCTAGTTAGTGTATCAATGGGATTAAATTCATCTGCATTAACAGAGTACCAAAATAATCATGGCTTACCCATGATAGAAGCCTATTTTCCTATCATGGTAAAAGCCTGGAGATGGGCAATCTAGGGTTGCTCTGCCCTACAAAGACCTCAGGAATCCAAGTTTTCTCACCTTGCCAAGGAAATCTGGGAAACAGAGCATTTATTTAAGTGGTCATATGCCCAGATAAAAATGGCGGGGGGGTGGGGTGTATTTAGAAAGATAGGGAGAACAAACAAGACAGTGGGGGAAAAACAGTGAGTGTGCATCCCCTAGGATTGTTTTTAGCTACAAATAACCAAAACCTAGTCTTCAGTGGCTTAATCCGTTAAGATTTTTGTTTTTTAATTGTAGAGAAGTCCAGAGATAGGGAGCCCAAGGTTTGACTTAGCAGTTCACTGTGTCATGTAGGACCCAGACTTCCACCTTGACTCTTCCGTATGCTGGCTTTATTTCCATAGGCAGTGATCTTACAGGGCAAGATGGCTGCTGCAACTTCAGGAAACATATCCTCATGCTCTGCTCCAAAGGTAGGAGGGAAGAGGCAGTGGAAAAGGGTTTCTGCTTCTGATGCTCTTTTTTCTCCCTATCCTTCCCCTCCATCCCAGGAAGTCCCTAGAAGTTTCCCCTTCCATCTCCTTTGATAGTCTTGCTCTCATGCCCACCCCAGACCAGTAAGTAGCAAAAGGGAATGAGATTGCCAAGACTTGCTTGCATGACGTGCTGCCTGAACAAAATAGGACTCGGTTAGCAAGGGAGAAAAAAGGAAACCACTTGTGAGTAGAAATACAATAGAATGATCCACTATTATCTGAGAGGGGGACAAACAGTAATTTTTTCCCTCCTCCCTTTAGGTGTATGATAATTAGATTCTTCCTGGATAAAAGGCAAGGAATTAATTGAATTTGGATCATATTCTCAACCTTCTTATAGCTACTATTTGTTATCAACATGTTTTGAATCATTTCAAAATCCAGAAGAAGTAAAAT
This sequence comes from Mandrillus leucophaeus, assembly GCF_000951045.1. Classification (NCBI taxonomy): domain Eukaryota; kingdom Metazoa; phylum Chordata; class Mammalia; order Primates; family Cercopithecidae; genus Mandrillus; species Mandrillus leucophaeus. Next base: position 2,178,345 of record NW_012102754.1, on the reverse strand, counting down.
CTGCACCATAAATCTTTAGGCTTGAGCTTTCAGTTCAGTACTCTGCAACGTGCTGCCTCCACAATGCTCAGAGCTATTTTCAGGTGAATGTTCTGGACAGAAAAAGCAACTTCCTAAAAATAATTTTGCAGTGGCAATCTTGTATCTCCTAGAAATGATGCACCTTATCTTGTTGATAGGGTCTGCAATCCTATGGCAGGGCCATCAGCCCTAACCAGACTGCTGGTGATAATGAGATTAAATTCCTCTCCACTGAAAATAGTCCTCACCATTACATCAGAGCCCAAACAGCACTTTCTGATGTTACCAATCTTGAGTATGACATTTGAAAAGCCGCAATGGACAAACCACATCTGGATTTGCAATGTAAAGATGGAGACTTAGCATGACACATAACTCGGCTCACTCAGATTTCATCCAGATTCTTCCCTTAGACTGAAGAAAAGGGAAAACAACATCCCCTGGGTCTCCGCCAGGTGGCAGGTGTTTTATAAGTATTGTTTATTAAGGTCCCATAATCATAAATAAAGTTCGTCTTGTTTCTGCCTACAACTTGCCTGCAACTCCCCTCACAGGCTGGACAAGAATGGAACTGGGTGGCTTAGAGCTTGGGGTCTGGGACTCTGAACTCCAGAATTGGAAAGAGCCAAAAGGTGTACACAAGACAAATTCCTCAACAACACAAAGAGTCCTGGCCTAAGAACCCAACAGTACTGCAGAGAAAGGGAAGAAATCATAGAAAAACTCAATAGACGAGTTTGCATAAACAAAGCTCAAGGGCACATATGGTGTAAGAGTAGCCTTAAAGATTTAGTTGGGGAAACAATTATTACCATTTCACAGGGGGCACCTGAGGGTCATGGAGGTCAGATACATTACCCCAGACAACACCATTAGCAGGTGGCAGAGCTGGTATCTGAACTCTGACTTAGTACTGGTCCCAAATTACTACTCTTTCCACTGTACCACACGGCTTCTCTAAATGTGAGAGGAGCCACCTGGATGGGATACTGAAAAACCTTGCTCCTGATGCTGGACCCTTAAGGCTGCAGGTATAGCCACTACCTGAGCAGTGGAAATATAACTCTTTGTCCCCTCTTGGTCCTGGCTTATTTCCTTGCCTTCACTGTCCCTGGCGTCCCATAGTTGAGTCCTCTGATTCTTCCACCTACAAGATCAAGGTTAGTCTCAACAGAGACAGGAAGCATAACTGTAAGACTGTAACTCTCTAGAATTGTATTAAAAGCTGTATTCTGAGGATTCTTTTAATGACAAGTTACCAAAACCAAACTTGATCCAACGTAGATTAAAATAGTGATTCACTGGAAAACCACTGGGGTAGTCAAAGCAAGGGAAGGGCAACAGGGCAGCTGGGCCTCAGGGACACCTGGACTCAGGGACACAATCACCACAGCATTCTCCTTCCTTCTCCTGTCATACAACTTCTAAAATCATTGGAATCTATAGAGTGCTGTGTTTTTGTATGCTAATGTTAACTGACAGCTTCAGGGAGGGGCTGGTCATCCAAGACAGAAGCAGGTTTAGAGGGTTGGGACTTTTAGCCCCACTTCCAACCTCCTGGGAGAGGAGAGAGGGTGAAGGTTAAGTTAATTACCAATGGCCAATGGTTTCATCAATCATGCCTACATAATGAAGCTTCCCTAAAACCCCAAGAGGACAGGATTCAGAGGGCTTCTGGATAGGTGAATACTTGTAGGTTCCTAATGTGTGCATGCCCAGGGAGGGCGTGGAAGCTCCATGCCCCTCCCCCCATACCTCAACTTATGCATCTCTTCATCTGTATCCCTTGTTATGTCCTTTATAGTAAACCAGTAAACCTAAGTAAGTACTTTCCCGAGTTCCATGACTTGCTCCAGCAAATTAATCGAACCCAAAGAAGGGGTCATCGGAACCTCAACTTGAAGTTGGTTGTTCAGAAGTTCCAGAGGCGCAGACTTGCTACGAGTGTCTGAAGAAGGGATGGGTGCATCTGACACTGCAGGTAGATAGTGTGGGAATTGAATTGAACCCCCAGCTGGTATCCACTGCTTGGTGTGTGGGGATAAACCTCCACACATTTGGTCACAGAGGTTTTCTGTATTGATGATTGTTGTAGTGGTGTGAGAGCAGAGGAAAAATGTGGTTTGAGGGTTTTTCCTGACTCTGAAATGATGTCACCTCCCTGATTCTAAATATTGGTAATTTTAACACATATCATTTGGTTTAATTGATGTTTTCTATTATTTTTCTCTTTTCTATTTCACAGATTTTCGTTCTGATATTTATGATACTCTTTCTTCTGCTTACTTCGAGTTTAATTTGTTCTTTTTTTTTTTCTAGTTTCTTATGATGGAAGCTGAGCTCACCTTTTCAAATATACGCATTTAGTGCTATGAATTTTTCTCCAATCACTGCTTTAATGGCCTCCTACAAATTTTGATATGTTAGTTTTTTAATTTTCACTCAACTCAAAATACATTCTAATTTCTCTTTTTGATCTCTTTGAGTTATTTAGGAGTGTGTTACTTAGTTTCCAAATATTTGCAGATTTTCCAGATGTCTGTCTGTCATTGATTTCTAATTTAATATTTTGTAATCAGAAAACACTTTGTATGCTTTGAAACTTTGTAAATTTAACAAAACTTGTCTTATGGCCCAGAATAATATTGTCCATCTTGGTAGTCTCTATAGGCATTCAAAAAAAAAATGTGCATATTCTGGTTGTTGAGTAGAATATTCTGTAAATGTCAGTTAGGTTAAGTTGGTTGGTTGTGTTGTTCAGTTCTCCTATATTCTTACTAATTTTCTGTTTGTTTTTTCAATTACTGAGAAAGAATGTTACTGAGATTTCTATTATTGTAAATTGTGTCTGAAATTCTATTTTTGCTTCTTGTGTTTGAAGCTCTGTTATAAGGTACATAAACATTTAGGTTTGTGAATGACTTTCATGAATGACTTCTTTATCATTATGATATTCTTTGCTCTAAAATCTACTTTGTCTAACATTTAATACAGCCACTCACTCCAGGTTTTGTTTGTTTGTTTTTTTTGTTTTTTTTTTTTTTGCTAATGTCAGCACAATATTAACTAGCATTGTTTGGCTAGTGGTAGCACAACTTTTTTCCATCTTTTTACTTTTAGCCTACTCATATCTTTATATTTAAAATGCATTTATTTTAAATAGCATTTAGCTGTGACTTGCTCTTTTTATCCAATCTGACAACCTCTATTTTATTTTATTTAGTTAGTTAGTTAGTTATTTTTGAGACAGAGTCTTTCCCTGTTGCCCAGGCTGGAGTGCAGTGACGTGATCTCAACTCACTGCAACCTCCACCTCTCGGGTTCAAGCAATTCTCGTGCCTCAGCGTCCCAAGTAGCTGGGATTACAGGCGCCCACCACCACGTCTGGCTAATTTTTGTGTTTTTAGTAGAAATGGGGTTTCATCATGTTGGGCAGGCTGGTCTTGAGCTCCTGACCTCAGGTGACTCACCCACCTTAGCCTCCCAAAGTGCGGGGATTATAAGCATGGGCCACCATGCCCAGCCTGATAATCTGTATTTTAATGGGAGTATTTAGATCATTTACATTTAATTGGTTATTGTTATTAATTGTAAGTCTGTCATCTTACTGTTGGTTTTTTAAATTTATTTATCCCATCTGTTCTTTGTTTCCTTCATATTCTGACATTTATTAGGGAAAGGATTTTTTTTATTATTTCACTTTATCTTCTTTTTTATTTATTAGTTATAAATGTTCTATTATTTTAGAGTTTATATTTTACATCTTTAAGCTATCATAGTCTACCTTCAAGTAATATGATGCTCACTTCAAGTATAGTGTAAGAACTGTACAATCATTCACTTCAATTTATTCCTTGCTGGCCTTTATGCTAATATTGTCATGCATTTTCCAGGGTAGCTAGTGGGAACAGGCACTACTTCCAGTTCTTTTACCTCTAATCTGTCCAGGTAGTTCTTTCCTCAGTCTTGGGTAGTTTTGTTACACTTTTGCAGTGATCTATAGTTTGGTGAATATTTGAGAGGGACCCTTCACAGATCTCTGGGGCTTTCCTTTTGGGCAGATCCCCCCTTTTTAGTCCCCTATCCTGCACACTCTAGCTATCTTGGTCTCCCTAAACTCTCAGCTCTATCTCCTCAACTCAAGGAGACTTTCAGGTTTCATCGTTGTTCTTCTTCCTGCTCTGTAGCTGGAAATCCTCTCAAGATGTAAGCTGGGACTCACCTCATCTGCTTTCTGTCTCTCAGGTACCACCGCTTTGCACTGCCTAAGGTCCAGTATCTTGTAAACTATTATTTCTTAGACTTCATCTAAGACTTTCTAAAACTTCATTTGTTTGTTTGCTTGTTTTGGTTTATTCTGTCAGGAGGGTAAATCTCACCTCTGTTATTTTATTTGATTGGAAGCAGAAGTCTAGTATCCAAATGGAAATTTTTTTGAAGTAAAAAATACCATTATTAAAATTAAAACCTGAAGGATGTATTAGAGATCAGGCTATTTGTGGCCGAATAGAGAATTTGTTGTCTAGAGGATAAATTTAAGGAGAATACCCACAGGCAGCACAGAAACATAAAAATGCTCACAATATGAAGGAGAGGTAAAGGATTTTGAGGACAAAATGAGAAAGTGCAACATTTACCTAAAAGGAGTTCCAGAAGAAAAAATAAAGAGGAAATGAAACACTAGAAAAAGAGAAAAGGTTAAGATTGACAAAGAACATGAATTCTCAGACTAGAAAAGTTTACAAGCAGAATAAATAAATCTACAGGTAACACATTGTTGTAAAACCACAGAGTACCAAAAACAAAGAAAACCACCCTAGCAACCAGAGAAGGAAGATGGAGGGTTCGCAGAAATGTTTATTCTGATGATAGCCTTTTCCACAACAATAGATTGGTATAATATGATAGAATAGCCAAGGGAAAATTCATTCTTAATCTGAAAGTCAGCTATAGAAGTAATCTATACTGAGCTAAGTATCAGTCAAGAGTAAGAGCAAAATAATGACATTTTTTAAGCAAAACACAGGAGAATCCGTCACTCAGGGATTTTTCCCTGAATTAACCAGAGAGATACTTTAGGAAGAAGAAAATTAAATCCAGAAGGAAAATGTAAGATACAATAGAGTTGGAATTAATACGACAAAATGTAAACTTCTGTTTGATCTTGGTAGTGATTGTGAGGGTGTCTAAAATACTTCCTATGCTTTTTGTATGTTTAAAATATTTTAATGCAAAAGGAAAAGAACTCTGGAGAAGGTGATATAATGAAAGCCAATCTAGGACAGTGTTACTGTGTAAAATGTTTAAAGTAAAGTAAGATGAGGACAGAAAATTACCCACAGTTTTCCGAGATGAAACCCACTGGTAGGCTTGACAAGAGCAGATCTATGACTTTGGCCTATGACTGGAGTCAATGAGAAGTCAGGTAGAAGTGCTGTGACTGATCTTCCATGCATTGCTACCTGACCAGAATTACCAGAGCTTCTCTGTGTGATATACAAATGTAAGTTGACCCACCACTCATCGCCTCCCAAATTTAGCAACTTATCTACAGCCAGTCTGTGGCTCCTCTTTGCCTAAAAAGACAAAGCTTGAACTTCATAGTCTAACACACAAAGTGTGTTAGCTCCTGCCCACCCTGGGAGAGTTAATGTACACCCACATGTCTAAGAAAAAGTTAGTAGAGACCCATATATCTAAGAGTTAATGGAGACCCAGATGTCTACATTGATCTCCTGTGTTGGAAATGCAGTTGCTTGCTCAAACTTATCTAGTTTTTTTGCATTTCTGGACACTCACTTAAGCTCCCATCTTGTCTGTCTTAGCTCTTCCCTCTCTTCAGCCACCCTGGGTCTCCTGGTATTAGATTTGACTCAACCTATTATCCATTATATTCAATCCTGTTTTCTTTTCTAGATAGAACCTGCCTTCCTGCTTATGATACCTTTCCCACACAGACTGTATTCCACATGTATTTTGTGTTTTCCAGAGTCCCAAACCTGATGTTCTTGGCACATTTACATTCTGGTGCAACCAAAACCCCAACAAAAGCAGAATTCTCCCTTCAGCATTTCTTTTGGCTGTTCGTTCTGCCTGTTCTTAAATATCTGCAATAACAGGGAGCTCCACAACTTTAAGGTACCAGGCTTCACTCAGGACAACTCAATTAATTTTAATTGATTAATCAATTAAATTTAATATTAAATTAATTCAATTAAATTAAAAATTAACCAATTAATTTTAATTGATAAAATTAATATTTTACCTCTTACCATGAATAAATCGTGTCTTAAGGAGGAGGAAGAAGTGGGTTTTCACTCCAGGGAGAAGGTGCGGTGGTGGCACCAGCCATAGTCCTGAGGACCAGCACAGATCATTGGTTCTCAACCAGGAGTGATTTTTCTCCCATGAGACATTTGGCAATGTCTGGAGACATGTTTGTTTATCACAACTTGATGGGAAGGGTGGAATGCGATTAGCATCCAGCATGATGCTGCTAAACATTATAAAATGCATGGGACAGTCCCCCACAACGAAGAATAATGTTTCCTACAGAGGAGAAGCGTTGGATAGCTGAGGAGGGACTCCAGTAGCTGAAAGCCTCAGTAGTGGCTTTACACTCTTCAGGCTGCTGGATGGGCATATTCTTTCACAGGCCCTCCATGAACAAGGTGCTAACATAAGCGGACACCCTCATGCTAGTGTTTGTAGGCCAATTCACTCATTCTCTATGAGTGAGAAAGTCTACTTGAGGAACAAATCATAAGCTTGCTTTCTGGCTAGAAGCCAAAGCAAAGGGAGGCAATTTCATTAGAGTCAAAGCCAGAGCTGCAAGAGGCCAGACATACCAGGTTTTGGTTGGATTCTCCAGAAGCAGATCCTGAGATAAGAACCTGATAAGGGAGAGCAGGGAGGAAGCCAAACAAGGGAGCTGTCTCAGGCAAGATCCCACAGAAGATAGTTTCAGCTTGACCCCGCATGGGAGCTCTGGCATGTATGTTTTGCTCTGGAGCTCAAGTTGCACCTCAGAAAAGGGAATGGACTCAAATTCTCCCACATTCATTAGCCATTGGTTAAGGGCCATGATGGAGAATAAACTCCTAGGAACTTCCAGCCTTCCCTACAGGTGGCCCAAGTGGGCTCCAGCAGCCTGGGGGCAATCCTCCGTAAAAACGTTGCAGGTTGCAGGTGCTGGCTGTTGGAAGTGAAGATATACCACAGATAGGGAGCACGTAAAAATGGTTAAAAGGGATCCTGAGGGGATCTGGGTGGATCACTGATGTTGTCTGCTGCACACTTATTTCAGTTGAGGCTGCAGGCCCAACCTCAATAGCAGTCATTTACGGAGTGCCTCATAGGTCCCAAGCACAGCTGCCAGGGATGCACACTTTTTAGCCATGGCTCTGTACTCCATCATCTCTAGGTATGAATGCCGTAATTACTAGCTTGGAGCCTGCGTTTGTTTCATTTCAGTCCCCAACTTATGCTTGTGTCTGGTTTGTGTGTTTCTTACATCTTCATTATAGTGCATTTACTGGTGTAATCCAGATGGCAGTAAATCAATGTCAAACTGCCCTGTGGAAAACTATGAAGAATTCCCTCTGCCTCCACCAATATTGCCACAATTGCTGGGGCTTCCTTATGATCCCTTCTGCATCTGGAATTTGCTTTAAATATTCCATCTTGAATCAACTCGGACATCAAATCAAGCTCCTGTACGTACTTCCACAAAGAGCCCACTGACGCCCAGAGTGGAACAGGGATTTTGGCTAAACGAACTGAAATTTCCAGGAGTGCAGAAAGAAGTTAGCATCATAGAGAGCACAGCCTATGAGGATTTTGCTGGCTCCTTCTCTTCTCTCTCTAATTGTCTCCTACGATCCAGATAAAGTCCTCTTCTGGGCTCTGCACAGCAGGTTAGTAAGCATCTTCTGAGGCTTAAGCTTGCCCTTGGGCTTCCAGCACCACCTCAGTGGTTCATCATTATATTTCTTCCATATAAATACAATGCTCTTGCCAAGAGGAATTATGTGGAATAACAAGACTTCCTTCCACAAGCCTTCGTTTTAAACAGATTACTTTTTAATTTGTGTGCTTTATTCTGGTATATTCCTGCCCGTTCCTTCATTCATTTATTTCCTTACTTACTAACTTACTTATTTTCATGTCTCAGTTATTGTTTGAGACGTGTTTCTTGTAAACAACCTGCATTGGATCTAATCTGGGAGTCTTTGCTTTTATTGTATTCATTATTATATTTATTGTGAAGATTGACATGTTTGCTCTCGCTTCTTTCATCTTAGTTTATGCCTTGTTTTTTAGGCCTCTTTGCTTCTTTTCTTCCTATCTTTTGCCAAATGTCTTTTGTTTATTTGCTGTTTTTACCCTAGTGATTTCAAAGTCATGAATTCTATTTTTGCTAGTTTCATGGTTATCCTTACAGCTCAAAAAATATTTGATCTTATATTCTTTTATGCAAGACCTTTTGACACTCTCCATGAAAAATGAGATTTCTGTATAGTTCCATTTCTTTCCCACCTATGTACACCTCCAACTTCTCAAGATTTTTTAGTATAACCTTGGTTTTTAAATTCAAGTTATTCATACTGTTACATTTTAAATCTCTTTCTTTTTAAAATTATTTTTAAATTTGTATTTTTTCAAACACAATTAAATATCCTTACTTATACAGTAATTCTGACTTTAAGCTATATCATTGCTCACCACATTTCTTTCTTTCTTTTTTTTTTTTTTTAGACAGAGTCTCACTCTGTTGCCCAAGCTGGAGTATAGGGTGCGATCTCGGCTCACTGCTCCCTCCACTTCCCAGGTTCCAGCGATTCTCCTGCCTCAGCCTCCTGAGTAGCTGGAATTAAGGCACGTGCCACCACGTCCAGCTAATTTTTGTATTTTTAGCAGAGATGGGGTTTCACCATGTTGGCCAGGCTGGTCTCGATCTCCTGGCTTCAGGTGACCCACCCGCCTCCGCCTCCCAAAGTGCACATTTCTTTTCCATCCTATTTTCCTAATCTTTGAGTTCTTTGTCATGTTTGTCTCTAACATCACTAGAGTGCTTTTTGAGAAAACAGAATTAAGAAAGGATGGTGAGTTGCGTCCTTTCAGAGACCTTGTCTGGCTGGGAAGTTCTCTCCATTTGCCTCAGCTCAGAATTGTTCAATTGCCATCTGTAACATTGCCCCATTTACCTCTGATTTGTGTTTGTTTGTTGGTTGGTTGGTTTTTTTCTGAGACAGAGTCTCTCTCCCTCATCAGGCTGGAGTGAAGTAGCATTATCTCGGTTCACCCCAACCTCCACCTCCTGGCTTCAAGTGATTCTCCTGCCTCAGCCTCCCGAGTAGCTGGGACTACAGGAGCATGCCACCATGCCCAGCTAATTTTTGTATTTTTAGTAGAGATGGAGTTTCATCATGTTGGCCAGGATGGTCTCGATCTCTTGACCTCAGGATCTGCCATCTCAGCCTCCCAAAGTGCTGGGGTGACAGGCATGAGCCACTGCGCCCAGCCTTCCTCTAATCTTTAGAGTTGCAGAAAATAAGTGAGTTGTCAGCTTGATCTTTCTGTTTGTTTTATCTGCATGGTATATGTAAGATTTGTTTCCCTTATTCTTAACATTTTTTAAACTTTCTAGAATATTTCTAAGTGTGCCTTTTTTTACATTACTGTCTCAGATACTTAGTAAACCCTTTTAATCTGAAGATTCTAGTCTTCTTTACCTCAAGAAAATGGCTCTTATTATACCTCCTGAATTCATTTTTCATGACTTTTATCTTTTTTGCTCATGATCTCAATCTTTTTACACTTACAAAAAACTTTTTTACATTTCTGAATAATCAGATAATTTATCAAACCATCCTTCAAAATCAATGAGTCTCTTTTCTACCTTATTCACCATGCTATTCATGCTGTCCAGGACGGTTTTCTAAATTAAGGAATTCATGTTTTTCATCAGAAACCAATCTATCCTGATCTCAGATTTCTCCCTTTTCATAAGTGCATTGTCTCCTTGAATCTTGCTGAGAATACAAATTAGAGGGTTTTGTTTTCTGTGGATGCAGTTCCCTGGTTGTTCCCAAGGTTGCAACTTGCCTGAGAGCCTGCCAGTCCCCAGCCCCTGCTAGGGGTGCTTGTGTCAATCAGGGCTGCCATTGTCCACAGCAGATGGAAAAACCAGCTGGGGAGAGAACCATGCAGTAGGAGGATTCGCTGTGAATTGAAAGCTTCTCCTCACAACACTCAGCAACCTCACATTTTATGGAGTCTTGCAAGGCTTTCTTAGGACCACTGGAAACTTCAGGCAAGCCCATTTTATTAACTGTGATGGTCAAGCCACGTGAGTGCTGGTGATGACCACCATAGCCACTCACTACACATGGTACACACTAATATGCTTTGTTCATTTGTTTATGCATTCATTCAACAAATTTTTCTTGAGCACCTCTTTGTACCAAGCTCACACTGAAGATAGGATGGTATATAAAGATCTACTCTATAGTGTTTTTATTAGAGTCAGGAGACAGACAATGTATAATGAATAGATGATATAAAAGAGTTGTAAGTGCTATCAAGAAAAAAAATCCAAGCCAAAATGTTAGAGAAAGAAAAGTTATTTTTAGTAAGCATGCTCTGGAAAGACCTTTCTTAAGAGGTTTATTAGAGCAGAAACTGGGAGAAAGTGAGGGAGTAAGCTCAGCAGATATTTGTGGGAAGAGGAGTACAGGCAGAGGGGACAGTCAGTGCAAAGGTCCTGAGGCAGAATAGTGATTAGACTTTCTAAGGAAAAACAAAGAGGCCAATATGACTGAGGCTACAAGGGTGAGGCAGAGCAGGGCAGGGGGATGTTCTGAGGGGCAGCATGCTACATTGTGTTTGCTTTATGAGGAAGCCTTAAGGGCACCTGGGCCACACTTGGACTTCTTGTGAGAAGGCCCCACCATTCAAGATGCAGGGCATGTCCTTTGCCAATCAGGGATATGCTTTATCGCAAAAAGCATTTCAGCAACCCCAGCCCCAGCATGTGGGTTGGCATTATTCCTGCTAAGCCACAGGCCTGACGTCTGATGTGATGAGTTCTCTGGCCACCAAAGAGCTCCCTGCTACAGCCTTTCACTAATGTCCGATGTGTTGGGCCAACTTCCCATACTCTGTTATCCATAAACCTGTTCCTAAGCTTCCACTTTGTTGGTCTGAGCCCTGAACCTGCTGAGGGTACACCAGAGCCTTTCTCTGGCAAGTGGCCAGATGGCCCTGTCCACTGGGGCCTCTGCAACTCTTAGTTAGCCTGATTAGGGGACTCATGTCTAAATATGTTAATCATACTCATGCTTAGAGAACCACCTCCTGCCTCTGCTATTTTGGACACTCCTACTATTTGTCCAAAGTCTGGGTTGTCCTGGCAAGTCCCTGCCCCAGAGTCATGTTCCTGACCCCCATTCCCATTCTTTGCATTCTTCCCTAGCTCTATCTCCTCTCCAAGCCTGTTTTTGAGGTTTATGTGTATTTCACCCCAAACCCATTTGAATTTTTGCAGCTAGGTACCTACCATTCTTACCCTACCCTACATTCAGGATGGGTTACGTAAAGGAATGAAATCATATCTAAATTTTTAATAAGCAAAGAAACTTGTAATTAAGGGAAAACAAAAGGTTGTTTTTCAAAGGAGAGTTACTAGGATTGAGCAACCATCTGCTTCACTCTGTCCCAACAGACCCAGCCACTGAATGACCTTTCTTAAAGGTCTAAGTCTTTCTGAAAGTTTTAGTTTATGCAATGCAGAGGTCGTACACACCTTTAAGTTTTATAACTCTAATATCTGCCTGACACTACCGTTAACAAGAAGTTACAGTCTTTTCCAAACTATATAGATCAATAAATATATATTGATTTATATCAAGATAGATTTATATCAAGAAATTCCTTCCTTGCACTCATTTTGCAGAAACCTATATGGATTTCTCATCAAAATCTGTTGACTAGTCATGCTAAATGTGAGAATTCATTCCAAACTACCTGGAATATTATCAGGTGCAACACCTGGATGAGCTATAGGGCCAACATATCACAAAAACTGTCTTCTATAACCATACAGAGTTTTCCTGTGAAAGTCATTCTTCAGTAGAGGGGTTGTCCTTTCTACAGTTTATGAATAAACCAAATTGATGAAAGAAATTTTTTTACCTGCCACCCACCCACACCTATTAAGACACCTGTCAATTAAGACCCTCTACAGCATCAAGCCACACAGCTGATAGCATTAATCGATCATCCTGTGGGCTGTATCTTAGAGAAACTAGCCCAGTGAAATGCAGGACCAGTATGGCAGGTGGCTCAGCAACATCTGATTCAGCATGAACTAGTTGACCTCGAATAGGCCTTCCACTCTGATATTGCCAGTGGTAAGAACACAATATATTTCTAGAGACTCAGAAGTGTCTTCAATGACTTCATTGACCTTGTATCATCTTCCAGACAGGATGGTCTTCATCAGGAGTCCAGTTGTCATTGAAGTGATTTAGCAATGGTTGCTCTTTGTGAAAGAACAAGACCTAAATCAAGCAGCCTTGCATAGGCTTGAAATTCATGGCTTCTCTTTTGAGTCAGCCCACTGAGGATTATTAAAATCTAATCTTTGGTGCTGTGAATAGCAGGTGCTTTGACCAGGTAACCTTAGAAGATGAATTGGCCCAGGATGTTATAAAATTCACAACCTAAGCAGCAATTTTTCAAAACTCTTTTTTGGTAGTAGAAGGAGCACAAATTATTAATATCCAACTTAAACAGCAGTAGTTCACAAGCTGCAGATTCCATTTGTGAAATTTAAATCTCTGAGCAGTGACTGATGGTGCTTGGGAAAAGTGCACCTTCAGTAATACCACATGTTCAGCTGTCTTGCTCTTATTTAAATCAGGGACTGTGAGAAACTCTGATATGGCATATGTTTAAGTCCTGCTGACCAGTGATGTAAGCAAAGTGGGGGCTAGAGGAGTCCTTATGACAGCAGTCATTTCCATTTTAGCAGCACAAGCCCATACCTCATGCAAAACCATCCCGTGTTCCTCCAAACTGCAAGGGTCCCTCATATGCTCATAAACAGCTGTCCTTTCCTCTTCTCTGGCCCGTCACTGATGCTCACCAATGAGGAAGCCACTTAAGGGCAGTGCCCACCACTGTGTTTCTTCCAGGGGAACCCAATTGTCTTAGTTGGGTTTCCACAGAAGCAGAACCTAAGACAAGGATTCAACCACAATTACCTTATGTGAGACACAATCCCAGGAGTAGAGAATCAAGCAGGGAGGGGAGAGAAGCAACAGATTTGTTATCAAGCCAATCACCATTGTTGGCCCCTGAAGTTTAATCTCAATGAGAGACTCGTGGAAGCAATATAGAAAGCACACCTCAGAGTTGGCCCTCTGCCCTCAGGAGTATTTACACACCAGCTCCCATCAGTCATTAATTACTCAAGGACTATTGGGGTAGGGGTCTTAGTTCATGCCAGAGAAAAACCTTAGGCAACCGGAAGACAGGCTGGTATGCACTACAATGGTAAGGCCCAAGAGGATATGCGTGGGGAACCCGTAGTGTCTGTCTCACCAATACCCACGGTAAAGATGCCATTTCCTGGCTGTTCCCAAGCTGAGAAGACCAGGTGGACCACATTCCCTGCAGGCCTGACTGCACCAGTGTGCACATGTGCAAGCATGTCTGTAGGATACATTCCCAGAAGTGGAAGTGCCTATTGTGAAAAGTACATGTTTTTTAAAAGTTTAAGACGGACTGCCAAACTGCCTTCCAAGAAATATTCCCCAACTGATATTCTGGCCTACAGTGTATCTGAATTTCCTTTACCCTGCTTTGTAGGATATTGATATTTCCTATTGCTGTAAAATTTGGTATGCTGTAGTCTCACCTTATTGTTTCACTTTTAGGTTAAATTTACACGTAGTAAAATGTAGATATTTTATTGAACAGTTCTGTGAGATTTAACAGATGCATAGAATTATGTAACCACCACCACAATTAAGATTAAAAAACCCAGCTCCCCAAAAATAAAAATATACATATGTTACCTTGTAGTCAACCTTTCCCATACATACGGCCCCTGGCAACCATTGATATGTTTTCTATTTGTACAGTTTGGCCTTTTCTAAATGGTCATATAAATTGAATTATAGAATATATGACCTTTCAAGTATGTCTTCTGTAATGTAGCATAAAGCATTTGAGATACATTCATGTTGCTATGTGAATCAATACTTCATTCTTTTTTATTTACTGAGTTGGAAGTATTACAACGTGGTTATTCATTTACTCATTGAAGAATATGTGTGTTCTTTCCACTTTTTGATGATTATGAATACACATTCATGTACAGGTGTTTGTGTCAACGTAGTTTTCATTTCACTTGGGTAAATATCTATGAGTGATATTGCTGGGTCATATGAAAACTTTGTTAAACTTTATAAGAAACCATCAAAATGCTTTCCAAAATGGCTATATCATTTTGCATTTGCACAAGCAAAATACGACTTTCAGTTTCTCCACATTATTGTTAATGTTTCTTTTTCCTTCCTTCTTTCCTTCCTCCTTCCCTCCCTCCCTTCCTTCCTTCCTTTCTTCATTCTTTCCTTCTCTCCTTCCTTCCTTCCTTTCTTCATTCTTTCCTTCTGTCCTTCCTTCCTTATTTTAAATTCTTTCCTTCTCTCTACTTTCTTTTCCTTTTGCCATTCTAATTGTTGTGTAGGGGTATCTAATGATTTTAATTTGCATTTTCCTAATGATATATGCTTACTTGCTATCTATATATCTTGTTGGTAAAGTGTCTGTTCTTTGTTCATTTTTAATTGGGTTGTTTATTATCTTATTGTTGAATTTTAAGAGTTCTGAATATATACAGTAACTCTATCAGCTACGTGATTTGCAAATATTCTTTACCAGTCTACAGCTTGTCTTCCAATTACCTTAAACAATGTTTCCAAAGAATGGAAGTTCTTAATTTTAATAAAGTCTAATTTATTATTATTCTTTTATGAATCTTGCTTTCTGTGGTATATTTAATAAATCTTTGCCTAACCCATATTCACAAAGATTTTATCCTCTATTTTCCTCTAGAGCTTTATAGTTTTGGAGTTTACATTTAGATCTGTGATCAATTTTGAGGTGATTTTTGCTTATGGTGTGAGATATGGATCAAGGATTTTTGTTTGTTTGTATGTGGATGTCCAATTGTTCCCACATCATTTGCTGAAAAGGCAATCCCTATTCTATTAAATTTCCTTTGCAATTTTGTTGAAAATCAATCAAGCATATATCTGCAGGTCCATTTTTGGACTTTATGTTCTGTTTTATTGATCTTCATGTTTACTTTTGACAAATATCACACTCTGTATATCACCATAGCTTTATAATAAGCCTTGAAATCCAGTAGTATGGGTCCTCTAACCCTGTTCTTTTTCAAAATTGTTTTGGCTCTTCTAGTTCCTCTGCATTTCTATGTACATTTTAGAAGAGTTTGTCAATGTCTACGAAAAGCCTACTGGGGTTTTGATTTGAATTGCACTAAATATACAGATCAACTTGAAGATAACTGATATCTAAACTATGCTGAGTCTTCTAATTCATGAACACAGTACATTTCTATTTAGGAACCTTCTTTTATTCCTATCATCAGTTTTTTTAATAGTTTTCAGCATACCTGAATATATTTTGTAAAATTTGTACCTAAGTATCCACATTTTGGTGCTATTAAAAATGGTAGTTTAAAATTTCAATGTTTCAGTTTTT
>NW_012102754.1:2138776-2160381 GCF_000951045.1 Mandrillus leucophaeus | reverse complement strand
ACGACTTTCAGTTTCTCCACATTATTGTTAATGTTTCTTTTTCCTTCCTTCTTTCCTTCCTCCTTCCCTCCCTCCCTTCCTTCCTTCCTTTCTTCATTCTTTCCTTCTCTCCTTCCTTCCTTCCTTTCTTCATTCTTTCCTTCTGTCCTTCCTTCCTTATTTTAAATTCTTTCCTTCTCTCTACTTTCTTTTCCTTTTGCCATTCTAATTGTTGTGTAGGGGTATCTAATGATTTTAATTTGCATTTTCCTAATGATATATGCTTACTTGCTATCTATATATCTTGTTGGTAAAGTGTCTGTTCTTTGTTCATTTTTAATTGGGTTGTTTATTATCTTATTGTTGAATTTTAAGAGTTCTGAATATATACAGTAACTCTATCAGCTACGTGATTTGCAAATATTCTTTACCAGTCTACAGCTTGTCTTCCAATTACCTTAAACAATGTTTCCAAAGAATGGAAGTTCTTAATTTTAATAAAGTCTAATTTATTATTATTCTTTTATGAATCTTGCTTTCTGTGGTATATTTAATAAATCTTTGCCTAACCCATATTCACAAAGATTTTATCCTCTATTTTCCTCTAGAGCTTTATAGTTTTGGAGTTTACATTTAGATCTGTGATCAATTTTGAGGTGATTTTTGCTTATGGTGTGAGATATGGATCAAGGATTTTTGTTTGTTTGTATGTGGATGTCCAATTGTTCCCACATCATTTGCTGAAAAGGCAATCCCTATTCTATTAAATTTCCTTTGCAATTTTGTTGAAAATCAATCAAGCATATATCTGCAGGTCCATTTTTGGACTTTATGTTCTGTTTTATTGATCTTCATGTTTACTTTTGACAAATATCACACTCTGTATATCACCATAGCTTTATAATAAGCCTTGAAATCCAGTAGTATGGGTCCTCTAACCCTGTTCTTTTTCAAAATTGTTTTGGCTCTTCTAGTTCCTCTGCATTTCTATGTACATTTTAGAAGAGTTTGTCAATGTCTACGAAAAGCCTACTGGGGTTTTGATTTGAATTGCACTAAATATACAGATCAACTTGAAGATAACTGATATCTAAACTATGCTGAGTCTTCTAATTCATGAACATAGTACATTTCTATTTAGGAACCTTCTTTTATTCCTATCATCAGTTTTTTTAATAGTTTTCAGCATACCTGAATATATTTTGTAAAATTTGTACCTAAGTATCCACATTTTGGTGCTATTAAAAATGGTAGTTTAAAATTTCAATGTTTCAGTTTTTCATTGCTAGTGTGTAAACATATGGTTAATTTTTGTATATTGACCGTGTCTCTTGCAATGTCGCTAAGCTCCTTCATCCAAAATTTTTTAAAAATAAACTATCTTCTGTTTTATTCTAATACCTTTATACAGTCATGAGTCCCTTAACAATGGGGATATATTCTAAGAAATGCACCATTAGGCAATTTTATTTTTGTGCAACCATCATGGAGTGTATTTACACAAACCTAGATGGTGCAGCCTACTACATACTTAGGCTTTATGGTATAGCCTATCACTCCTAGGCCACAAACCTACACAGCATGTTATTGTACTGAATACTAGGCAATTGTAACACAACGGTAAGGATTTGTGTATCTAAACACATCTAAACATAGGAAAAGAACAGCCAAAATATGATGCAAAAGATTTAAAGACAGTACACCAATACAGGGCACTTACCATGAATGCAACTTATAGGGCTAGAAGTCTCTCTGGTTGAGTCAGTGAGTGACTGGTGAGTGAATGGGAAGGCCTAAGACATTATGCTACTGCAAACTTTATAAACACTGCACATTTAGACTGCATTAAATTCATTTTTAAAATTACTTCTTCTATAACAAATCCTTAGCTTACCATAACCTTTTCCCTTTACAAGCTTTTGCATTTTTTTTAACTTTTTGACCCTTTTTAAATAATATTTAGCTTAAAACATAAATACATGGTACAGCTAGCTATACGGAACTATTTTCTTTCTTTATATCCTTATTCTGAAATTTTCTTTTTTTATTTTTTTTTTACTTTTTAAGCTTTTTTTGTTAAAAACTAAGACACAAGCACCCACATTAGCCCATGCCTACACAGGGTCAGGATAATGAACATCACTGTCTTCCACCTCCACATCTTGTTCCTGTGGTAAGTCTTCGGGGCAATAACACGCATGGAGCTGTCATATCTGATGATAAGAATGTCTTCTTCTGGAATACCTCCTGGAGGACCCGCCTAAGGCTGTTTCACAGTTAACTTTTTTTTTTTTTTAAATAAGGAGAAGGAGTACACGCTAAACTAATGATAAAAAGTATAGTATAGTAAATACAAAAATCAGTAACATAGTTGTTTATTATCAAGTGTTACCTAGTGTACATTGTTGTATGTGCTATGCCTTTATAAACTGGCAACACGGGTTTGTTTATACCAGCATCACCACAAACATGTGAGTAATGTTGTGCTATAACTTAATGATGGCCACACGTCACTCAGTGAGAGGAATTTTTCATCTCCATTATAATCTCCATTATAATCACCATTGTTATCTGCAACATCATTTTCAGTGCATGACTGTACTTTTGTTTTTAGACTTAACTTCTTAGCCCTCTTAGAATATATTTCTGTGTATGGTGTGGTGTTGGAGTACAGTATCATTTCTTTCCTTCTAACAGCTTTTTGTGAATAATCCAATCTTTTCTCCCCCTTTCAGCAAATCCTATTACAGAAAAATTTGAATATGGGTGTGCATCATACATATTGAGTTCCTGAATTCAGAGTACTTGCAAACCATTCTGAAAATACACTGCACATGTAAATGCTAAATATATATTTGGCCCTCCCAAACTATGGAAGATCGGTTCTAGGACCCCTGTAGACACCAAATCCTCTGATGATCAAGTCCTTTGCATAAAGTGGCACAGTACAGTCAGACCCCTTTAACCCAATCTGTGGGTTCCACCAACCATGGATGGAAAATAGATACAGTCGGTTCTCAGTATCTACAGATTTTGATCCATGGATGTGAAACCAGCAAATACATATGTGGAATGATATGTACTAATATGTAGCTAACATTATGTACTTTTTTTCTTCATTTATGTTGCACCTTATTTCAGAATGGATTATGCCCAGGGTTGTGCCATTGTTTCAGCAGTGGAATGTACTAGATGGTTACTTTGAATCTTCATCTCAGCAGAGTTCTTCTGCAACAGGCATTCTTAAAGGTCCTGCACTGGGGTGACTTTAATGGAGCAGGTTCTCATCACAGGAGCTTTCTGCTTCGATTCTTAGTGAATTCATGTGTGCATGGAGCAATCTAGCAAAAAAGAGCCAAAAATGTGTCCTTAGCTCTCACTAGGTAAAGCAAACAGGGGAGGAAAGAGGGCTCAGCGATTTCCTTTTTATTTTGTCACATAGAACTTTAAAGAAAAAAAAAAAAAGGCTCAAATCATGTCACCCTGATCCAGGAGGCAGAAAAGAGACACTGCAGTATCAGGCAGAGTCCCCACTGGCTCAGGGTGAAGAATAGCCGAGGAGTGCATTCCAGCCTGGGGCCAGCTGCACCTGCTATATTTGGGGTCAGTCTCCCTGAGGCAATGCCTCTGCAGGATTCGTCAAGGGAATTCCTGGGAATGTCCACCCACTTCCTCTCCTCCAAACGATAGCAAGTGGCTTTTCACTCTGACGGCATTTGTGTTTGCATTTGGATTTAGGAATAATTGTCAACTTACCCAGGCTTCTTGGAGAATCCACAGGAATCAGCGTCTTTTTTGGAACGTAAATGGCATTTTCTCATGTGTGCTATTGTGTGTGTGTGTGCTATTTTCTTTGTTTATGGTATTTTTAAAAACATAGATCATATTGAATGTTTGAGGGCAATGATTTCAGCATTAATTAAAGGCATATAACAAGGGGAGAAAGCATGTGATGGAGAAGACTGGCAGTTCTTTGGTGAGAGTGAGCTCTGTAGAGCTCCAAGCAAGGGCGTATTGTCCCTAGGTGAGTGGTGGGAGAGTCAGAAAGGCGTCTCTGAGGAGGCGATCTGCTCAGGGCTCTCATTCCCCCTCTCTCTGCAACGAAGAATGCTCGTTCTCGACGTCCAGCCTCAGCTATGTCTTTTCTGACAAACACCCACAAGCAGGCCTCATCCACATTCTAGCCTTCGGGACATCTGAAACAGCCTCTGGGGCACCTCCTACTCTCCTAAGGTTTCCCCCAAAAACAGTGAGGTGGCTCTGCAAGGCCTGTGACCACGAGGTGACGAAGAATGCCCCTAACCACCCCCAGCATCAGGGGCCCTTTTGATAACAACAAAGGGGCCTCCAGCTGTGCTGTGAGGCAGACACTGACCAGCCTAGCGGGAGGTCAGCAATGTGGGTGGAAGGGAGGGCCCAGGAGATTGCTATCCCATAGTCACACTGGATTAGGGGCTCTGCATTAAAGATTACTCAGCGTTAACTGCAAAAAAAAAAAAAAAAGTGCAATCAGAACTATATACCAGAAACTGAATTCCACAACAACCCCATGCCGTTTGCATTAACGTTCCCGTTTTACAGATAATGACACGGAGGCCCAGAGAAGCTCAGTGGCTAGTCAGCTCTGAATTCAAACATGTGTCTTCTCCCCACAAGTTTCTCCCACTCTGCCATACTTGTGGATCCGGGGTTATATTTCAAACCAGTAATTCTCAGCCTTCCGTCTGTCTTCACATTGTCTACATTCCAAAGTTCACCCATCAGTAACTTCCCAAATTACACACAGGGATTCTCCACCAGGGAGGCAGAGAGGAGGCCATGTCCCCACCCCCAACCCTCTGCAGTGGGACCCATTAGAGGAAGTGTGTCTGGCTTGAAAAAGTCTCCCCAGAACCTTCTAAAACACCCTCTAGGCCACTTGAGTTTCACTGATTTAATTAAACCCAAAGACACAGGCCAGATCACATAATTATTTTCCTGCCCACATAACTGCTATTTCCATTCCCAGGGACATTATTGGAGTAACATTTGACACACACCCCAACCCCAAGCCTTTATTCCTGGGTTCTTTGTAATGTGGAAGTTTATCAAAGAGCTGCATTTACTAACTAGAACACACACAGCCAGGACCAACGTGGAGGTACAGTCGTGTTAGAGAAGACAGGGGCTCTGGGCTACGTGGGAACAGAGAATGGCGAATTCAAAGATGAAAAGGGGTGGGCACCAGGAGTGAGGGGTGGGGGAATTCTGCCCTCCCCACCCACCAGGGAGTTCCACCAAGGACAGGAAGAAGACAGCAGCGATGAGGACAGTGTCCCAGCCACATGCCCTCGCTGCACGCTGGAGGATTCCCGCACCGATGAATGCCCAACCTGCTGAGGGACTCCGTATCTCTCGACCTGGGGGCGTTCCCGGGCCACAGGTCCATGCCGGGCCCACATACAGGTTAGGTCTGAAAGACGGGAGAGTAAGATGCCTCTGAAAGTTTCTCAGGCAGTGAGGGATGGGAGATAGTGAAGGAAACTCCAGTTTGCTCCACCTTGGTGAGAATTCTGAGGTACATTCTACCCTGGTTCCCAGAGGGCCCCAGTGGGAGGGAGCCCACTTGCCCGCAGAGCACTGTGCTCATTAATGCCCCTGGAACAGACTTCTCCTCCTGCCCTGACTCACTTTCCCATTCCCTCATGGCTGCTTTCTGGAATCACCTCCCAAATAAACAACCCACCCGCAAGTCCCCGTCTCAGGGTCTACCTTGCAGAAACCCAAATGAAGACACGCACACACACACACACACACACACACACACACACACACACACACGCACAAATGTTTTCAGTCCAAGCTCTTTCTCAGCCTTCAGGCTTCAGTACCACACACCAGTTGTCTACGGGACACCTCGATGACACCCCAGCCGGACTCCTCATCTTGCCCTGTGGACTCATTCTCCTCCCTCCTCTGCCGAGTTAGTGAATGGCAAGAGGATCCTCTTCTAGGAGTATCACCTCCCGCTGTCCTCAGGGAGTCATTTAAGTGACCCAATTTGGATAAAATGAAAGCCAGAATCAGTTTTTTTGCTCAGTTATTGGGAAAGAAAATCTCTTATTTCCATCCCCAAGACATGGGGCTGCCGTGTGTGTGCATGCGTGTATGTGTGTGTGTGTGTGTGTGTGTGTGTAAAGGCAGAACCTACTAAGAGTGAAGAAGGGGCTGAAGCTGTCAGGCAGCTGTTACTCATGGGTTCTCTCCGCTTCAAGGTGCCAGCCGCTTCCAGCTGAATCTCTTTGCCCATGGGCTTTCTCAGAACTCTCCGAAGGCTGCACTGCCTGAGTGCCCAGCAGCTGGAAGTGCCAGGAGATTAATACTCCTCAGGGAGGCCCTCTACCAACGACTGATGGGAATTGTTGCCCTGGCTGCTTCGCCCCTCAGGTGGGTAACACTGAGGCATGCAATCCACCAGGTTTCCCAGAGCTGCACTGTGGGATTAAGCTCCAGGTACCCACATGGAGAGCTGGCTGGATCCTGCACCACTTTTTGGCTATCTTCCCTTCCCTGTCTCACTTCCCCACACTCTCACTGGTACCTCCTGCATCTTCCAAATCACAGTCAAATTCTTGCCTGAGGGACTGCTTTCGGGAAACCCACATTAAAAGGTGGCAACACCAAGGACACAGATAAAATAATAAAAGGAGGGAGGGAAAAGTAGTCTCACTCACCATTGGAACCCTGGATCAAGTAATGTCTGAGGCAATACAGCATTTTTCTTTTTTCCTTAAACAAACCTGATTTTTTTTGTCAGTTGCAACACTGAGTCTTAGTAGATATATCTAAAATTGTGCAAAAACCACTGGACAACACTGACACTGCCATTCCAGATCCTTCACAACACGGTTCCAGCCTTAGCTTCCCCAACACTCTACCCCACCCTTCCCCACCTCCAGACACAGACCAGACTGGGCTCCTCACTGATAGTGGAAACCCTCCACGCCCTTTTGTACAGTCAAGCCATCTCTGCCACTAGGCACATCCCACTCATGCATCCACCCATTCTCTGTTGGACCAAATGCCATCCATCTTGCAGGGTTCCAGTCTGGAGCCCTCTTTGCTCCCTCTACCCAGGTCAAAGTCTCCTCCATTTTCTGACAAGATGTTCACCTCTCATGGCACTTTCTATGTTCCTCTCATGTGTCTAATAGCAATAATTTTCTATTAAAATTACCACCTCTCTCAGCCAGGAGGCTCTGGATGCTGCTCTTGTCTTGTCTCTAGGTCTGCCTAATGGTTACGCAGATGTGTTCACTTTGTGGGAATTTATCAAGTGATGTGCTTCTAATGTGTGCAACATTACCTGTTAACAAAGTCATTTATTTAAAAATAAAATATCAGCTGCAATCTAAAGTTCTCATGGCAGAGGGAAAGTCCTTTTTTCCTTCTGAGCATTATGATACATTTGGGTTATACAACCTGAGGATTAGGAGATGGCTGAATGACTTGCCCCCAAGGAGGAAGAATTGTGGCTTCCCAGCGTCGGGAAGAGTGAGTGCGCAGGATAGACGGAGGAAAGGCAGAACAACCACACACCCACAATGCGATCGCTACTCCATGACTCTCAACTTTCAACACATTATCTAAATTCACAAAATGCTTGGCACAAGTGGATTTTTTCTGGACTGTGGTAAAGTGGCTTAGTTCCATGTGTCCACTGACGCAGAATGAGATGTTGTTAGCATACTTGATTCAGGAGTTGGCAGTAAAGAGCCCCAAGAGAGGGTAACTCTGAAAATTACTGTTTGTCACTGGGAGGACGTCAGACTTTATGGGGCCAAAAAATTGGATGTTGAAGCCAAGTTTAGTCCCTACGAGAGGAATAGGAACACGATACAGTGTTCTCAGTATATCTTTTCTCCTTTATTGGTCTGTACGGTTCTTGAGGTTGAAAATAGCCATTGGATGGGTGATGAGAGAGAAATATTTCCCCTTTACTTGTCCTCTTTTCTCAACTCTAAACACGAAAAGGTGCCGATAAAACTATTTTCTACATGAAGTAATGAAAAATAGAGAAGAGGGACTTGGTCTTCTTGGATAGACAAGAATTCTCCTGATATAGAAGCGCCTAAACAGTATAAAGAACACAAAAATTATAGTTGAAGATGAGGCCGAAATCTCAGTTTAACCACTTACTAGTTGTGTGACTTTGGGCAAGTCACAGCCTCTCTGAACTTCAGTCTTTTCATCTATAAAGTTGGTGCCTAAGGAAATACTTTTATAAATGGTAAAGTGCTTTTTAGATTTCTGTGTTGAGAGCGTTGTTTTCAGGACCTGCATTCTAATCTGCCAAAGCTTGCCTGAACAGTGTTAACTTTTCTGCCCCCAAATGCCTCCCCCATGAGTTTGTGAACTCTGGCACAGCTGGAACAGGTATCAAAAGTATAGAAATGCAAATATTCATTGATTGAATTCGCACAGAGGTGTAAGTGATTCTCGGTAGATTCATTCCAGAAAGAATAGGTTTTCTTTGATGAAAGGACACTGGCCATTTTAGTAGGATGGGGAGAGGCCACAAGAGAAGGGACTGGGGCCATTGGCAACTTTATTTCAAATGCCATCAAGAAAAGGCCCTCATACCTCCCTTGCTGTATCATCACTGCTGTGTGTTATTGTCATTTGTGTTCCTATCTCGTTGAAGTAGGCAGATGTTACACGAACTTTGGAAAGAAATAAACCAGGTGTGAAATGTGTCTTCTCAAAGTAACACCTGCAGGAGGTTGCACCTGGCCCTTCTTCTCAAAGTGCCTCCCAGTGGGGGAGTGATGTTTGCCAGATGCACCCTTCCAGCATCCCTGTAGGGTCCTACCCAGTAGTGGGTGCAGCAGTTATCCTGTAGATCAGGCCTTCTGACTTTTGGGTGGCTAAGAACTCCCTGGGAGTTTTGTTTAAATGCAGATTGTAGCTCAGCAGGACTGGGGTAGGGTCTGAGATCCTGAATTTCTGACAAGCTGTCCCAGGTGATGCTCATGCTGCTGGTGCTTGGACTGTGCTTTTAGGGGCAAGGCTACAGATGCTTGTTAAATTAACAAATGAATCAATAAGTAATAAATGAATTAGTTTGTTAAATTTCCATTACCTATATTATCAGTCATAGCTCTTTCATCTATTAAAAGACTCTTACCTGTCTGCCCCTCCCAGGAAATTGCAGGTTATTATTTGCAGGCGGCTGTCTGACAGGAAGCCAGGATCTGTCTTCAGCCACGTGGCCTGTCTCTGCTTTTGGGTAGCAGCTGCCTACCCCTCAGCCCCCACACCCCCAGCCTGTGCCCTGTAACTCACCAGGTAGCATTTGATGTGAAGATGAAAGGACCAGCACACCTGGGTGTCTGCCCCACTCTTCAAGCTCTACTTCCTTGACATCAATCACTCCAACCCTCTCACTGATTCAAATTAAAAGCTGAGCTCCCCAGCTCCTGCTGCAACACATTCTGGTTCACAACTGAACCCAACACCAGCTCAGCCCAGCCCAGCCCCAAGAATAGGTGGTGGGACCAGCCACTAGTCACTTCCTTGCTCAACCTCTGGGGAGCAATTCTATGGTTGGCTGACTGTCATTCTCTTCCTAACTTCCCAGGTGCTGTGTTGGACAGCATCTGGGAATGAGATAGGGAGAACCCTAAGTATCTTCAGGGTGCACAGAACAGCACATAGCCTGCCAGCTGGTCCACCTCAGAGCAGCCCGTGGGCACAAGTTTTTTCCCAATCCCTAGTATTAGGGTATGCTCTGTTTTGAATAGTATAAGCTAAGAGCTTGGCATCTTGTTTTCCATGGCTTCTTGCTGCATGAGAGCGTGTGTCAAAATGAGTTACTGAGGACAAGAATGCCACTTCATCTCCAACATCAGCCAGATTTTTAACATTTGGGTTCCTTTTGACATATACCCCTTACGGATATGGGTAATACTCCCTTTTTGGAGGACTTTGGTGAACAAATTCAATCCATATTTGTTGAGCACTAAGTCTTAAGCACTGTCTATACTGTTGAGGACACTGTGTTCAACAAAACACAGGACCTCCCTGCTCTCCCAGAGCCCACATTCTAGTGGGCAGGAAGAGAAAACAAACAAGTCAATAAATAATTAAGATATTTTCAGGTAGCCACAAGCCAATTGCAAAGACAATTAACTGTTGGCAATTTGTATGTCTTCTTTAGAAAAATGTCTATTCAGGTGCTCTGCCCATGCTTTAGTTGGATTATTTATTTTCTTGCTATTGAATTCTGAATTTCTTATACATTTTAGATATTAATCCCTTATTAGATATATGTTTTGCAAATATTTTCCCTCATTCCATAAGTTGTATTTTCATCTTGTTGATTACTTCCTTTGCTCTGCAGAAGCTTTATAGTTGGTTACAATCCCATTTGTGTATGTTTGCTTTTGTTTCCCATGCTTTTGGGGTCACATTCAAAAACTCATTGCCTGGACCAATTTCAGGAAGCTTTTCTCCTATGTTTTCTTCTAGTAGCTTCATAGTTTCAGATTTCACATTTAAGCCTCTATTTGCTTTTGAGTTTATTTTTGTACAAGCTGTACAAAGCGTCCAATTATGTGGATGTCCAGTTTTCCCAACACCATTCATTGAAGAAATTGTTCTTCCTCCATTGAGTTCTTGGTATATGTGTCAAAGATCAGTTAATGTTAAATGTGTAGATTTATTTCTGGGCTCTCTACTCTGTTCCATTGGTCTGTATATCTGTTTTTATGACAATACCATTCTGTTTTGATTAGCATACCTTTGCAGTAATTTTGAAATCAGACAGGGTGATGTCTCCAGCTTTGTTCTTTTCGCTCAAAATTGTTCTGGCTATTCAGGGTATTTTTTGGTTCCATCTGAATTTTGGGATTGATTTTTCTATTTCTGTGAAAAATGTCATTAGAATTTTGATAAGAATTGCATTGAATTTGTAGGTCACTTTTGGTAATATGAACATTTTAACAACATTAATACTTCCAGTACATGAACATGGGATAGTTTTCCATTTATTTGTGTCTTCTTTAGCTTTTTTTGTCAATGTTTTATAGTTTTCAGTGTACATATCTTTCGCCTCCTTGGTTAAATTTATTCTTAAGTGTTTTTATGCTATTGTAAATGAGATATTTCTTGATTTTTGAAAAATAGCTTATTGTTAATGTACAGAAATACTATTAATTTTTGTAAGTCACTTTTAGATCCTACAACTTTACTCTGTTTGTTTATTAGTTCTAACAGTTTTTTGGTGGCGTTTTTAGGGTTTTCTAAATGATTGTGCCATCCACAAACAGCGACCATTTTATTTCTTCCTTTCCAACTTTATTTCTTTTCTTGCTAATTGCTTTGGCTTGAAATTTCAATACTATATTAATTAGAAAGAATGAGACCGGGCATCCTTGTGTGCCTGATTGTAAAGAAAAAGCTTTCAACTTTTCACTACTGAGTATGATGTTAACCATGGGATTTTCAAAAAGTTTACGGAAAATGCATATTATGAAAACACTGTGCAGGGGTTTCAAATCTTTTTTGCACCAAAATAAACTTGTACCAATTTGTTATAATATGTCTGAACAGGATCTAGTTTGAGGTACTAAGAACGATAAGACATTACTTTGAAAGGAGCCCGTGTTAGAGGAGCATGAATTCTGCTAAAACTGAAGCAAGAAACATCAAACTTATGATAAAGCTTCATGGAAGAATGGTGAAATCATTGATGCTTTATGAAAACTATATGGGGACAATCCCCACCAAAGGAATCAGCAGTTTAAAAATGGATAGTTTATTTTATGAAGGGACAAGGCAACGTTGAAGATGAAGCCCACAACAGGACACCATTCACATCAATTTGCAAGGGAAAAATTAGTCTTAGTCTTATTTGTGCCCTAATTGAAGAGGACTTACAATTAACAGTGCAAACAATAGCCAACACCATAGACACCTCGACTGGTTCAGCTTACGCAATTCTGACTGAAAAGTTAAAGTTAAGCAAACTCTCCACTCGATGGGTGCCAAAATCAATAGAAATTTTAAATAAATGGGATCAAGATCCTAAAGCATTTATTCAAAGAATTGTAACAGAAGATGAAATATGGCTTTACCAGTATGATCCTGAAAACAAACAGCAATCAAGGCAACGACTACCAAGAGGTGGAAGTGATCCAGTCAAAAGCCAAGCAAACCAGTCAAGAGCAAAGGTCACAGCAACAGTTTTTTAAAATGCTCAAGGCATTTTGCTTGCTGATTTTCTGGAGGGCCAAAGAACAATAACATCTGCTTATTATGAGAGTGTTTTGAGAAAGTTAGCTGAAGCTTTAGCAGAAAAATGCTCAGGAAAAGATCACCAGAGAGTCCTTCTTCACCACAACAATGTTTCTGCTCATTTCTCTCATCAAATAAGAGTAGTTTTGCAAAAGTTTTGTTGAGAAATGGTTAGGCATTCCACCTTAAAATCCTGATTTGTTTCCTTCGAACTTCTTTTTGTTTCCTGACAAATATTTTTATTTCCTAAAAATAAGAAAATATGTTTATTTATTTTTCCACAAACTTTTTGACTCCTCTCATGTGGTCTTTATTATGTTGAGATGCATTCCTTCTACCTAATTCATTCAGAGTTTTTGTCATGATAGAATGTCAATGCTTTTTCTGCACCTGTTGGCATGATTATATGATTTTTTTTTATCCTTCATTCTGTTAATGTGGTGTATCACATTGATTGATGTGCATGTGTGGAGACATCCTTACATCTCAGGGATAAATCTTATTTGATCATTGTGTATGATCCTTTTCATGTACTGTGGAATTTGTTTTGCTAGTATTTTGTTGAAGATTTTGGCATCTGTGTTCATCAGGGATATTGGCCTGTCGTTTTCTTTTCTTGTAGCATTCTTGTCTGGCTTTGGTAGCAGGGTAAAGCTGGCTTCATAAAGGGAGTTTAGAAGGATTCCCTCCTCTTCAATTTTTTGGAAGAACTTAGGAAGAATTTAGCATTAATTTTTCTTTAAATGCTTGACAGAATTTACCAGTGAAGTCATCATGACTTGAAATTTTCTATTGAAAGGTTTTAATAATTGATTCAATCTCTTTATTCATTATTGTTCTGTTCAAATTTTCTATTTCTTTGTGCTTCAGTCGTGGTATGTTGTGTATTTCTTGGAACTTATTCATTTCTCCTAGACAATCCAATTTGTTGGTATATAATTACTTGTAACAGTATTTATAATCCTTCTTATTTCTGAGGTATCTGGCATAATGTCTCCTCTTTCATTTCTAATTTTACTTATTTGAGTCTTCTCTGCTTCTTTCTTAGTCTAACTAGAGGTTTATCAATTTTGTTTATCTTTTCAGAAAACTAACTCTTAGTTTTACTGATTTCTTAAAATTGTTTTTATAATTACTACTTCATTTATTTCTGCTCTGATCTTTGTATTTTCTTCCTTCTGTTGACTTTAACCTTAGTTTCTTCTTCTTTTTCTAGTTCCTTAAGGTGTAAGCTTAGGTTGTTTGACATGTTTATTCTTTCTTAATGTAGCCATTTATTGCTATAAACATCCCTCTTATTTTTCTATATTTCATATATTTTCCTATATTTTTCTATATTTTCCTATATTTTTTCCTATATTTCATAAGTTTTGATATGTTTGATATGTTATGTTGTTTGATATGATATGTTTTCACTTCCATTTGTCTTGATATTTTTAATTCCCTTCTGATTTCTTCTTTGACCCATTGGTTATTTAAAAGTGTACTGTTTAAATTTCACACATTTGTGAATTTCCCAACTTCCTCCTGTATTTTTATCTAGTTTTATACCATTGTGGTCAGAAAAGATGCTTGATGTGATTTCAGTCTTTTGAATTTGCTAATACTTGCTTCGTGGCCTAACATGTGATGTATCCTGAATAGTATTCCATGTGTACTTGCAAAGCATGTGTATTCTGGTGCTATTGGATGAAATGTTCTGTATATGTCTGTTAGATCTATTTGGTCTAGAATATTGTTCAAATCCTCTGTTTCCTTATTGATTTTCTGTCCTGATGATCTACTCATTATTAAAAATTGGGTATTGAGATCCCCTACTATTACTCTATTGCTTCATTTCTGTTAATATTTGCTTTATTTATTTAGAGGTTTTGATTTGGGGCACATATGTATTTATAATTGTTATTTCTCTTGATGAATTACTTCTTTACCATTATATAATGACCTTGTCTCCTGTGATAATTTTTGAATTAAAGTCTATTTTTTCTGATGTAAGTATACTCAATCCTCTCTTTTTATTACCATTTGCATGGAACATCTTTTCCCACCCCTTCACTTTCAGCCTATGTGTGTCACTAAAATTAAAGTGAGTCACTTGTTGGCAGCATACAGTTGAATCTTACTTTTAAAATTTAGTTTGCCATTCTGTCTTTTAATTAGAGAATTTGATCCATTGACATTTAATGTAATTGTTGATAGGTAAGGATTTACTCTGCCATTTTATCAGTGGTAGTTTTGTAGGGTTTTGTTGTTGTTCCATTCTTCCTTTTCACTGTCTTCCTTTGTGATTTAGTGTAGATTCATTTCTTGGTTTTTGTTTGTTCATTTGTTTTGTTTTTTTAGTGGTATGTTTTCATTCCTTTCTTTGCATCTTGTATATATTTTCTTTTTTCTTTGTAGCTACCATGGGGCTTACCTAAAACACCTTATAACAGTCTAATTTAGGCTGATAAATAACTTCACTTTCACCATATACAAAAACTCTACACTTCAATTTATCTTGTACCACATTGTATGTTATTGATGTCACAATTTACATCTTATTTATTTATTTAATTTTTAAATTAAATTAAATTAAATTAAATTTATTTCTTTTTTGAGATGGAGTCTTGCTCTGTTGCCCAGGCTGGAGTGCAGTGGCAAAATCTCAACTCACTGCAAGCTCCGCCTCCCAGGTTCACGCCATTCTCCTGCCTCAGCCTCCCAAGTAGCTGGGACTACAGGGGCCCACCACCATGCCCAGCTAATTTGTTTGTATTTTTAGTAGAGACGGGGTTTCACCATTTTAGCCAGAATGGTCTTGATCTCCTGACCTCATGATTCACCTACCTCGGCCTCCCCACAATTTACATCTTTTATGTAATACGTATCTATTAACAAATTGTTTTTAATACCTTTGTCTTTCAACTTTTATACTAGAGTTAAAAGCGATTTATGTACCACCATTACATTATTACAGTATTGTGAATTTCACTGTATTCTTTCATTCATGATGAGTTTTATATTTTCATATGTTTCCTTGTTTTTAATTAGTGTCCTTTTATTCTAACTTGAAGAATCCTCTTTAGCATTTCTTGTAATATAGGTCTAGTGGTGATGATCTCCTACTTCTGTTTGTTTGGGAAAGTTCTTATCTCTCCTTCCTTTCTGGAGGACAGACTTGAGGGGTATAGTGTTCTTGATTGGCAATTTTGTTCTTTCAGCACTTTAAATATATCATCCATATCATCCCACTTTCTCTTGACCTGCAAGGTTTCTGCTGATGAATATGCTTAAGTATTATAGGGGTTCCCTTGTATGTGCTGAGTTGCTTTTCCCTTGCCGCTTTCAAATTTTTCTCTTTGTCTTTAACTTTTAAGAATTTGATTATAATGTGTCTCAGTTAATATCTCTTTACATTTCATATATTTGGGGTTCTTTGGAATTCATGAATCTGGGTGTTTATTTCTCTCTCCAGATTTGGGGGATTTTCTGTCATTATTATTTCTTTAAATAAGCTTTTGTCCTCTTTCTCTTTCTCTGTTCCTTCTGAAATTCACATAATGAATGAGTATATTGATTAACTTGATGATGTTTCTTAAGTCTCATAGGCCTTCTTCACTCTCTTTTATTCTTTGTTCTTTTTGTTCCTCTGATGGGTAATTTCAAATGACATGTTTTTAAGCTCACTGATTCTTTCATCTGCTTGATTGAGTCTGCTGGTGAAGCTCTCTATGGAATTTTTCAATTAAACATTGTGATCTTTATCTCCAGAATTTCTGTTTGGTTTTTAATGGTTTATATCTCCTTGTTGAACCTCTAATTTTGTTAGTGTACTGTTTTCTTAATTTTGGTTTAGTTGTATGTCTGTGTTATCTTGTAGCTCAATGAGCCTCTTCAAGATGATTATTTTGAATTTTTGTCACACAGTTCATACAACTATATTTCTCTAGGGTTTGTTACTTGTACTATATTTTGTTCCTTTGGTAGTATCATGTTCCCTGATTATTCATGATCCTTGTGGCCATATGTTGGTATCTGCACATATGAAGAAGTAGACATCTATTCTAATCTTTACAGACTGGCTTCAGCAGGCAAAACCTTTCACCAGTCAGCTCATCTAGAAATTCTGAGTGGGCCATCTAGTGAGGCCTGCTGTTGGAGTCATCAGGCAGGCTGGCCTGGTGCCTTGGTCAGCAGGTGGGTGGATTTGATGCCTGGGTTTCAGGGGCTATGTTTAGAGCCTAAGTCCATGGGGGTGGTCTGAAGCCTAGGTGAATCCACAAAGAACAGCCTGGTACTGGAGCTGGTCTTGACCCTGAGCCTCTGAGGGCTATCTTAGAGGCAGGGTCTGCAAGTGCTAGCCTGGAAACTAAGTACACGGTAGCCAGCCTTGTGCTTGGGTCCATGAGGGTGTTTCTGGAGCCTAGGTGTGCAGGGGCCAGCCTAGTGCCAGTGTCTACTAGGACAGGACTGGATGCTGAGTGCACTGGAGCATTAGGCCATACGTGCCAACCTGGAGTCTGGGGCTGTGGAGCCTAGACTGGGGCTGAGGAAGGCCTGGAGGCTGGGTCTGCAGGAGCTGGACTGGCACTAGGGTGAGTGTGAAGCCTGGTACTATGGGGCCTGGCCTGGAACTGGGGTATTTGGGCACAAGTCTGGCACTGGAGCTGGCCTGGAGCCTGGGACTGTGGAGTGGAGCATGAAGCCTATTGCTGCAGGGCCAGTCTGGATCCTGGACCACTGTATTTAGTCAGCGTTCTCTAGAGGGACAGAACTAGTAGGAGCGATAGATAGATAGATAGATAGATAGATAGATAGATAGATAGATACACATATATATGGGAGTTTATTAAGGAGCATTAACTCTCACAATCACAAGGTCCTACAACAGGCCATCTCCAAGCTGAAGAGCAAGGAAGCCAGTCCAAGTCCCAAAGCTGAAGAACTTGGAGTCTGATGATTGAGGGCAAGAAGCATCCAGCACAGGAGAAAGATATAGGCTGGGAGGTTAAGCCAGTCTAGTCTTTTCACATTTTTTCTACCTGCTTTATATACTGGCTGATTAGATTTTGCCCACCCAGATTAAGGGTGGGTCTGCCTTTCCCAGCCCACTTATTCAAATGTTAATCTCCTTTGGCAACACCCTCACAGACACACCCAGGATCAATACTTTGCATCCTTCAATCCAACCAAGTTGACACTCAGTATTAACCATCACAGTCACTGAGGCAGACCTGGAGCCTGAGGATATAAAGGCCAGGCTGGCACTGGGTGAGTCTGGGGTTATGAATGCTGACCTGACACTGTGTTTCACTGGGGTAGGCCTAAGGCCAAGGTCCACAGCAAAGTTGGATGCTCACTTCACTCTCCTTCCTTCATGCAGACGATATCTCTCTCCCTGCTATGCTGCCCAGGCTTGGGGGAAGAGTAACACAGGCAATGTAGAACTGTTCTTTCTATCCTCTTCAATGTGTCTTTTGTTATTTTTGCACTGCATCCAGGTGCTAGAATCTCTCACCTGGATTCTTTAACTCTTGTGAAGATATTTTTGTGCATGGAAAGTTGTTCAAATTGATGTTTCTGCAAGGAGACGTGCAGTGGAAAGTCTTATTCTGCCATCTTACTGACATCACTCTTAGTACTAAATATTTTGTTCTCAATCATAAACTGCCATAAAGTTTGTAACTGAATGGGAATCTGCTGTTTCTTAAAATGTGTCCAGTCCAGTGTTCCTAGTTCTGAACACTTATCATGAAATTTGTGAGCGGAGAATTTCTGGTTTGTCTTCATTCCTTCGTTGTTCCATGTGATCAAAACTAGTGTTTATTGACAGCACATCACCTCTTTCCTGGACTGTCATGACCATCAGACTCAGCAATGCCGCCATCATTTACAGAGACCAAACTCCATTCCAAAGTTTTCCAGTGGAGCAGTAATTGTGAAGGACAGAAAAGTGGTAATGGCATAGACCTACAACAACCAGCATTGATATGGTCCCTGATAGATACCTCTTTTTTTCACTACTTTAGGATAAGGTCTGAAGAGCTGGGGAGATAACAAAAGCTATAACTCAGAGAACTGTAGCACCCACACAAGGAGAAACAGAAGTGTTTAAAACCCCAAAAACCTTATCTGAATTGCAGTTAAATCACAAGTGTTGATTTTAAAAATTATTGAGGAAGACGGGATTTTCAGGAATTCTTGACAGTTTTCTTTTATCTAATAGACTCTTAAACCTGGAAGGAATGAACAAGCCTGATTCCTTCATTTCACTGGAGAGGAAACAGAAGCTCAGTAAGCAAAAATAACTTGTCCAGAATATACCTAATTGGTGTATATCTTAGCGTAGTTTACCCCCAGAAGCAGAGTCTGGGACCAGGGTTTACAAGTCAGTTGCATATTTAGAAAATTATCCCAAAGAATAGGAAAGGGGCCCTGGGAAAAGTGTAGTAGAGAAGGAGAGAATGCTAGTTTCTGTCTCTGTGATCAAGGGTTTCCCCTGGGGTGCTGACTCCCTCATACTTCCTGGCTTCTGAGCATCAGCATGGCTCAGCAGGTGCCCCAGGGTGACCTAGGGCAGACAGGAAAAGATGTACAATATGCCACTGAGGAGACCTGCTCCAGTGTTTTATCCACTCCTCCACCCATCACTGACCAATGGGGAAGGCTGTGAGCAAAGGGTGAAAGGCAGGTCACAATATGGAATTCAAATTCACGAGTATTAATGCTTGTTATAAAATATTGCCTTTCAAATAGGACTGCCAGAATTCCAGACTACTGAAAGATAAGGTGTGCATTTAACAATAAATGTGAAAATCGGAATGAACTACATCAGCAGCAATTCACCCAGCATCTTGGATGTCTGTGTTTACTCACTTCTGTTTACTTCTTAGGCACACTGCCCAGTTAACACTTCAGATATCAGAAGAGATACATCTTTTTTTTTTTTCATTGATTCACTTAGTAGCTCAAGGGAGCACTCAAGAATTCTCAGATTTTCTCAACTCACAGCCCCTTTCATTACCCCCTCTGGCCTGTCACATCAGAAAATCCAAACAGAATAAATGAGGCCAATGAGACAGCCCTTGAGAAGTCACACGCCCTTGCCCCAAATATCCACATTGTTATAATATCTTCATGGAGTTCTTAAGCACTTTCAGAGTTTTTCCATATTCTATAATTAGTGATAAATAAGAATATCTGTAAACATTTTAGTGATGGATAATGTCTTTATTTCACAGCTGACGGGGACTCTATTTTTGCCAACTCAAGTACATAGCTGACCTCAATCACCATTCTCATTTTTCATTTGTCTCAAGACACGAAATAGCAACAAATTCTATGTTATAATTTGCAAGGTTTTTGTTTGAATTGTCAATACATGTGTTGTTAAATGCCATTAACCTCTCTACACCTTTAGTCATTTTTGATTTGATATTTTAAAGAAGTATTTACTTATATGCTTATTTGTATTTTTTATTATTTATCTTATTTTTACTTGTTTACTTAAATTATTTCTGGACATGTATGATCAATCTGACAGAGATAAATTTGATAATCCTTCCCTGCTGGTGAAGATTTTTTTTTTCTGTTAAAGTTTTTTGCCTCCTTGCCTCTTGAACTTTGATGTCTCCTAGACCCAGCTCAAATGTCACTTTTTCTTGGACCCTTCTTTATGCTGCTAATCAGAATGATTCCCTCTCTTCTTAGTGATACCATCACCCTGTGATCCTTCTTCAGTTGTAGCACTGATGACATTACATTACAATTTCTTGAGTGTGATGCTTGGTGAACCATCTGTTTCTGGAGAGGAGAGTCCACTAGTAGCAATCTCAGAGTCTTGATGTAAGCACACTATAAATGTTTGTTTAATTAATTTTGCCAAACTTCCTGTCTCCAAAGATGAATGGTTGACAGCCTTCCTATAACCAGGTACCAATCTCCCCTAAGAGGTAAAGGCAAATTGTTTACAACATGTTCACAAGATTTGCCCCCAGAAACTGACTCTGAGACAAGAATTCTAGTTCTACTCATTTATTTTGGAAGTAGACTCAGGATTCAGAGTGATAGAGTGGGGAAGTGAGGCAGGGAAGGGAAGGCAGCTACCACAGGGTGGTTGATAAGTGTGTTCCTACTGTAATCTCTAGGGCTCAATAAGACACTCTGGAAGAATGCAAAGAGCATGCCTCAGATCTTACCCCACCTGATGCACAAGGAAGACAGAGCATTTATCCACCAACTCCTCAGCATTTTAGTTGTGAACTGTTCCTGGGAGCATTGTCTCCCTAGCAGTTCTGGCGACTTCTGTGCATAGGTGGTACATACCACTGAAACCAGAGAAAACCCTCAGGCAAAGAGTTGCAAGGGCATACCGTGGGCAGTACATACTGAAGGACAAGTGCTGAATAGAATTAGCAAGGCATCCAATCCAGCACAAGCATTCCAGCTTTGGCCACCTTTGACCATGAGAAGTTCCTTTCTAATACTGAACTAAACCCTCTGGTCTGGTTCTGCCCCTTGGGGCCACACAGGAAAACAATCTAGATTTGATTTCAGATTCAATTTATGTAATGGTTACTGGTTTACTCCATGTTTTCTATTTCAATTTCAGTAAATTATATTCTAGAAAATTATCCACCTCATCTAAGTTCTCAAATTTAATGACATTGTATTTTAGTATTTTCTTAGGTTTCCTACATCTCTATTTTAACTATAGTTATGTCTCATTTTACTCCTTTAACAAATTGTGTTTTCCAAAAAGGGCCACAGCAATATTTCCAGTCTCAAATGCTCTTTTAGAACCTCGCCACTCCTTATCAAGTGGCAGAGTATATTTCCCTTCCCCTTGAACCCTGGGAAGGACTTAGTGACTGCCTTGGTAAAGAAAATGCAGATGATTCTCCTCTCCCATGATGACTGTTGTCCTGTCCAAAGACAATTGCTATATTCCCTGTCATCCCAGACTTACCTTCTGATGCAAAAACCTACCACGCTCCCTGCCTGTCCTTGAAAATCAACACTGGGACCATTTTTGAAGAAACAGAGAGTTTGAGAGAGGCGATTTGAAATATATTACATTATAAATAGGAATCCTAAGAGCAACTTCCTACACCCTTATTCTACCTTTCTACTCTAATGCAAATGGAGACTTGGAATGTCTTCGATGACATTGTGTGATAAGGTGTTTGAGCAGCTGGTTTATGGTTCATGTTCCTTTACAGCATGGTTTTGAATAATGCAGTTAATCCTGAAGTGTTATTAAAACATCAGATTAGCCTCTGTGACAGTACAAGGTGACCTGGTCAGTTGTAGCACAGAATCCTAAATGCAAAAAAGCGGGCTTACTGCTGCAACCATGCCAGGGATCT
>NW_012102754.1:2125963-2137616 GCF_000951045.1 Mandrillus leucophaeus | reverse complement strand
CTATGCTATTCTTAGTACTTTTCTGTGACTCAGAAATATTTCACAGTATGAATTTTATCCTGACTGTTAAGAGAGACAAAAATGGAGGTGGTAAGACCACTAAGGAGTCTATTGATGTTGTGCTAGGCAGAAATGAAGGTAAATTGGACTAAAGTGAAAGTAGTGAAGAAAGTGGACAGATTTAATATGTGGATTTGAGGTAAAGCCAAACAGTGGGTCTTGGCTTTACCAACGTACTTGATGGAGGGAATCTTACCTCTTTTTGCCCTTTTGACATGGATTGAAGTGTGAGGAAAATAGAAGAGTTGGAACTAAGTTTCTGGTACCATAAACTACAGGAATGGTGTTGAGATATGCTACTATGGGGATGACTTAGAGGGGACAGTTGGGGCTAGAATGGGAGGGTATAGTAAACACTAGCTCTCTTTGGACATACAAAGTTTAGGATGTCTAATAGACAAGCAAGTGAAGATGTTGAGTTGGTGGTTGAATATATAAGTCTAAAACCCAGAGTAAAGAACCAACTGGCTGATTAAAACCTAAGAGTCATCAACACATACATTTCATTATACAACAATAAAATCTGGATAGAAAAGAGGGCCAAGGAAAGAGCTTTGGGTGTTCTAACATTTAGAGATCTGAAACAGAAGCAGCAGCCAGCAAAGTAGACTAAGAAATGGGGCAACGAGGTAGGGGAAAAAAAAAGAAAAAAAAAAAAAAACAAGAAGAGTGTGTTATTTCAGAATCAGATGAAGCAGAGTTTCAAAGAAGGAGGGAGCAGTCAATTGGATCAAATGCCACTAAGACATCAAAGGAGGACAGAAAATTGACCCTCTGTCAGTTTGGGGAAGATGTAGGTCTTAGTAAAAGCCTTCTTGGTGTGGATTGATGAGAATGAAAGTGTGAATGGAGTGACTGAGGTGAAAACAGGAGGCAAGGAATTTGAAAGGTTTGTTTGTGTTCAAATATTTCCATAAGTCTTGTGACTGGAAACAGAGAAATGATGGGAGGAGGTAGATAGCTGGAAGGCAATGCCAGCTTAAGAGGGTTTTATTTAAGATAGAAGATTAAGGTATGTACGTATGAGAATAGCGTAGTTGAAAGGAAAAAGTTTTCATGTAGGAGAGAAAGAAGACACTTACAGCAGGGAAATCCTTCAGCAAAAGGCAGATAGGATCCAGGATAGAATGCA
Source organism: Mandrillus leucophaeus (assembly GCF_000951045.1). NCBI lineage: Eukaryota > Metazoa > Chordata > Mammalia > Primates > Cercopithecidae > Mandrillus > Mandrillus leucophaeus. The sequence continues at coordinate 2,136,424 of NW_012102754.1, read as the reverse complement.
AGGCTTAGAAGATAACACAAGTCTTCCACTGTAACAATGGGGTACAAATCCAGACAGAGTAGCAGACGGCCATGGTCTGAAAATGTCCCCAGAAATTCATGTAGAAACTTAATCCCCAATGCAACGGCACTGGGAGGTGTGGCCTCTAGGAGGTGATTAAGTCATGAGGGCTCCTCCCTCATGAAAGGGATTAGGTGCTCTTCTAAACAGACTTGATGGAGGGAGTCTCACCCATTTTTGCCCTTCTGACATCTGCTATGTGAGGATCCAGGGTTCCTTCCCTCTAATGAATGCAGCATTCAAGGCGCTATATTGGAAGCAGAGACTGGACCCTCACCAGACACCAAACCTGCTGACATCTTGATCTTGGACTTCTCAGTCTCCAGAACTAGAGGAAATAAATTTCTGTTCTTTAAAAATATTACCCAGGTTTAAGTATTCTATCATAGCAGCACAAAATCAACTAAGACATAGACCAGAAGGTAGAAAGATAAGGTCATTCTCATCTAATAAAATCATTTTTCTCTATGAAGTTGAAACTGAGGTCATAGTTGAGATTGAGAGGTGAGAGGCTGTTGGAGGCTTAAGAAAAGAAGTAACACAGTTGCTTGGGAGAATAGAAAAATAAGTTTACTGGGGAAGAGTAGCAGGAATATCTGAAGGGATTGAGTGCCCATTTGCGATCTGAGGTCATAAATTTGAAGTTAACATAATTTTCTCCAGTAATATTTAGCTTCTTGGCTACAAACAGAAGAAGAAGAAAACTGGGTTTAACCAGGCCATCTTTCCAGGGGTAATAATGGAGGGACAGAGAAGCAAAGGATGTGTCCAAGTGGATGATTATGCTGTGCTGTCCATGTAACCTAATGAGGGGAAAGAGAGAAATAGTGAAAGATGATGGTAAAGGTAAAATTAAAGACTTAGAAGTTTAAGTAAATTTAGGTACCTTCTGCCATAAGAGAACCAGAGAAGTGAGATAGAAGTAAAAGGCAATGGTAATCAGATAGAGGAATATTTAAAGTAAAGAAATAGGTCATGATTTGCTTCTTACGAAGGATTAAGTCTAGACTAGAAATGAGTGAGTGTCTGAGGTGCAGTGAGGAAAGAATGGTGATGAAGAAATAAACAAAACCCACAGCGATCTAAAAAGGCATACTCATAAAAAGAATTAAAATTAAAGATAACATGCCAAATAATCTCAACATGAGAAATGACTTCAGAGAAGTAAAGAGGAACATGGTAGAGAGACCAGGGGAATAAAAATATGCTAATGTTTCGTTCTTTTTTGGAGAGAGGACATAAACCCTGATTGACTTTAGGCATTGATCAAAAAATATTTAAATGTATTTGTTCAAAAATTAAGGGTAACCAGTAGAAAATGAGAAATAGTATACAAATGCTCAAATCATTAAGAAGGAAAAGGATAAAAGAAATTGCAATTAATTCACTAAAAGGTAGAATGGGGGAAGAAAATATGAAAACATGGTACATAGGAAACTAAAGTTAGATGTCAGGAAAAATTTTGTATTTATATAAGCAATTGCAATAAATGTAAATGGTGGGGACAGGAGGAGAGGACTTTTGAAAGGGCTGAGAGAAAAGCTTGGAAAATCCTTTCATTAAAAATAAACATAAGGCTGGAAAAAGTTGTAATAAATAATCATTTAAAGATTCTGGAGATTGATCAAAGCATATAACAAATGGAGAAGTACTGCCTCATATTAATATGACTCAAGAAGAAATAGAAAGTTTAAATAGATTTTAAGAAGAAAATGGATGAAATATGAAATTTGTAACTGAACATTTTCCCCATAAATAAAAGTACAGATGGCTTCGCTAATTTTTTTTTTTTTTCCTGAGACCGGATTTCTCTCTGCTGTCTAGGCTGGAGGGCAGGGGCATAATCATTGCTCACTGCAAACTCAAACTCCTGAGCTCAAGCAATGCTTCCATCTCAGCCTTCCCAGTAGCTAAGACTACAGGTATGTGGCATCATGCCTGGTTAATTTTTTAATTTTTTTTAGTAGAGATGAGGTTTCACTATGTTGCCCAGGTTGGTCTTGAACTCCTGGGCTCGAGTGCTCCTCCCGTCTCTGCCCCCCAAAGTGTTGGGATTACAGGCATGAGCCACTGTGCCTGGCCAATTCACTGATTAATTCTACCAAAATATTTAAAAAATTGACATCAATTCTTCATTGAATCTATAGATTGAATACAATGTCTATCAGAATTTCAGCTGAATTATGCTTTTTTTTTGGCAGAAATTTTCAAGCTGATCCTAAAATTTTTATGGTAATACAAATGACTCAGCATAACCAAAAGGATATTTAAAAAGCAAAACAAAATTAGAGGGCTTACAAGCTCCAATTTCAAAACTCACTAAAAATCTATGATAACCAAAACAGTATGGTACAAGCAAAAACATGGACATACAGAATTGAGCATACAAAAATAAACTTTTATATTTATGGTCGAGAAACATGCCAAGGCAAGTCAAGAGGCGATGAATAGTTTTTTAACATATGGCACTCAAACAACTGGATATCCACATGCAGAAAGATGATTTTAGACTGTTATCCTACACCATAAAACAAAAATTAACACAAAATGGATCATAGATCTACATATAAGAACTAAAGTCATAGCACTTCTAAATCATCCTTATAATTTTATCTTTATAAAGAGAAATTTAGCATTAAACGGATATTTCTTAAACATGATATCAAAAGAACTATCCATAAAAATTGGTAAATTTGACTTCTTCAAAATGAAAAATGTTTTCCTTCAAAGACACCATTAAGAAAATGAAAAGACAAGCCACAGATCATGAGAAAATATTTGCAAACTATATATCTGGTAAGATACTTATATCAAGAATATATAAAGAACATTTACAATTCAATAATAAAAGGCATATAATTGTAATTTTTTCAACAATGTTTCATAGTTTTCAGAGTATACGTTTGTACTTCTTTTGTTAAATTTATTAAGTTTTGTACTCTTTGTGAATGAAATTTTTTTAAATTTTAAATGTTTAGATTAACTGCAAGTATATAAAAATACAACTGATTTTTGTATGTTGATTTTGTATCCTGCAACCTTGCTCTGAAAAAACTGTCAGAACTATTAGTTCTACAAAGAAGAGAACAGGGCCTAATTGAGGGTGGAGGGTGGGAGGAGGGAGAGGAGCAGAAAAAATAACTATTGGGTACCAGGCTTAATACCTGTGTGATGAAATAATCTGTACAATCAACCCCTGTGATACGAGTTTACCTATATAATAAACCTGCACATGTACCCCCAAACCTAAAATAAAAGTTAAAAAAATAAGCACCATGACAATTTTTTTAAAAAGAACTATTAGTTCTAACAGCTTGTTAGTGGATTTCTTAAAATTTTATATACAATATCATGTCATCTGCAAATAGAGATAGTTTTGTTTCTTTTTTTTCCCCAATCTGGATACTTTTTGTTTGTTCGTTTGTTTGTTTTTAACACAATCTTCCCTAATTGTCCTGGCAAGATGCTCCAGTACAACATTGAATAGAAGTGGTCAGAGCAGATATCCTTGTCTTGACACTGATCTTGGAGAAAAACTTTCAGTCTTTCATTATTAAGCATTGTCGGCTGTGGGTTTTCACAGATGCCTTTTATCAGGTTAAGGAAGTTCCCTTCTAGTCCTACTTTGTTGAGTGAGAGTGTGTGTGTGTGTGGGGGGTGTGTGTGTGTGTGTGTGCATGTGTGTGTGTGTATACGTGTTATTGTTGTTGTTTTATCATGAAAGCGTGCTGGATTTTGTCAAATGCCTTTTCTGCAACTATTGAGATGATTATATGATTTTCGTCCTGTATTGTGTTGACATGGTGCCTTACATTAATAGGTTTTCAGATGTTAAACCAATCTTACATTCCTAGGATCAATTCCACTTGGTCATGGCATATAATCCTTATTATATGTTGCTCGATTCAGTTTGCTAGTGTTTTCACTGAGGATTTTTGTGTTGATCTGTAGCTTTCTTATGATGTCTTTGTGTAGTTTTAGTGCCAGGGTAACACTGGCCTCATGGAAGAAGTTGGAAAGTGTTCAACACAATTTTTAAATGGGCAAAATATTTTATTATTGCCATTTTGTGGGTATGAAATGGTATTTCACGGTGATTTTAATTTGCATTTCCCTAATAACAAACTTTAGTAAAAGATGTTTAACAGCTTTTCATACAGTTATTGGTCATTCATACATCTTCTTTGGTAAAATACAAATTCAATTAACACGCCAAGTGTTAACAAGGACATAGGGAAACTGGACATAAAATGGAGCAACCACTTTGGGAAAAATTTTGACAACTTAAAAAGTTAAACCTAACTGCACTATACAATCCAGCAATTATTCTCCAGGGTATCTATGCAAGAGTTATGTAAACTTATGTCCGCACAAATAGTTATATGTAAATATTTATAGCAGCATTTTCATAACAGCAAAAAAAGGAGAAACAATGCAAATGTTCATCAAGTGTTAAGTAAATAAACAAGATTTGATGTATACCCATTCACAGGAATACTATTCAGTAATGGAAAAGGAACAAACTACTTATACATGCTACAACATGACTAAACCTCAAACACATTATGCTAAGTAAAAGAAGTCAATGCAAAAGACCACATATTATATGATACCTTTTTGTAAAATGTCCAGGAAAGGAAAGTTTATAGAGACAGAAAGTAGGTTAGCAGTTGCCTAGCCTGAGAGTGGGAATGGAAAGTAGCTGCAAATGGGCACAAGGTATATTTTTGTAATGATAAAAATGTTCTAAAATGGGAAGGAAAAAGCAATTGTACAACTGTGCATTTACTAAAAGTCACTTAATTGTACACTTAAAGCGGGTACATTTTAAAACTGTTTAAAACATTTAAAAAATATAAATATATTAAATTCATCACTTAAAAAAAGGAGATTCTCAGATTGGGTTTTAAATATCCAACTGTATGTTGTTTAAGATGACACACATAAAATAATAATTTCTAATATTTACTAAGCATTTCCATTGTTCTCTATATTTAATCCCCACAAGTTTATGAACTAGAACTATTATTAGTCTCATTTTATAGAGGAGGAACTAAGGCACAAAGAGTTCGAGTAACTTGCTAAACGCTTCTGAACCAGGTAATGACAAAGATGGGCTTTGAATCCTACTCACTAGTTTATATGGCTTCTCTTAAGCGGGAGTGTTCAAAATAAAGAAATAGAAAAGATAATTCAAGAAAATTGTAAACAAAAATAAAACATGTTAACATCATAAAATTAAAGTCAAGGTAAAAGACATTAAAAGAGAAGTATTTCATATTGGTAAAAAGCCCAACTACCAGAAGATACATCAGACATAAACCTTTACACTTACAATATACAAAGCAAAAATGATAGAAGTTCTAGGGGGGGAAATCTGCAAGTGTACCATCAGAGAGGAATATTTGTTTATCTTTCTCATAAATCAAGCAAAACCTTAAAGGCATAGAGAATTTGGGGTTTGTTTGTTTGTTTGTTTGTTTGTTTTTTGTTTGTTCTTCTTCTGAGATAGAGTCTCACTCTGTCGCCCAGGCTGGAGTGCAGTGGCACAATCTCAGCTCACTGCAAGCTCTGCCTCCTGGGTTCAAGCAATTCTCCTGCCTCAGCCTCGTGAGTAGCTGGGACTACAGGCATGCGCCACCGTGCCTGATTAATTTTTGTATTTTCAGTAGAGACGGGGTTTCGCCATGTTGGCCAAGCTGGTTTCAAACTCCTGACTTCAAGTGATCTGCCCGCCTCAGCTTCCCAAAGTGCTGGGATTACAGGCGTGAGCCACTGCACCCGGCCAACATGGAGAATTTGAATGTTGTAGTAACAAACTTTATGAGAAAAGAAAGAGAACAAGGAAGTTTTATCAAACCCACATAAAATTTTCACAAAAGTTGACCATGCATTAAACCCCTTATACACACAAACACACAAGTAAAATCTCAACCAAAAAAAAAAAAAAATTCCCCAAAGCAGAAATTATATAGGCCATATTCTCTGACCACAATGCTATAAAATTAGAAATCAACATTTAAAGGATAGTCAAAAAATCTATTTGCTTAGGAATATTTAAACAGTCTTAAATATAATTTTTGGATAAGAGGAAGAATTAACATAGAAATTATTACTACTTAAAAGTGAACAAACATGAGAATACCACACATCAAAAGCAGCTCTCAAAGGAAAAGTTACAGCTTTAAATGCATATGTTAGAAAACTAAAACTCTTAAAACTAAATGAACTGATCCTAATACCCAGAAAATTATATAAAAGCTCTACAGAATAGTTCCAAAGAAGTAGAGAAATTTAATAATGATAAAAGCAGAAATTAATAGGCTAGAAAACAAAAGAGAATAATCAATAAACTTGTTCATTTAACAGACCAACAAACAAATAAACCTCTGGCACATCTGATCAAGGAAACAAATTTAGAAGACATGAACAATATTAATGAAAAAAATGGAGAATGAGTCCAAGAGGAGATGTTTATAAATTAAGACATTACATGTATAAAAACATAATTACAGCAAATTTGAAAATCTGTGTGTAATGGATGATTTCCTAGGGAAAAAATAAATTTTAAAAATTAATTCAACAAGAAGCAAAACCTGAATAGATAGATATTGACTGAAGAAAAAGAAAAGGTAGCTAAATAAATTCCCTAGAGCAGGCACTAAGTTGAGATGATTTAAAAACAAATTATGCCAAACTTTAGAAATACATATGCCGTCTGTTCTAGCAAATCTGTTTCTAAGTAATCCTAAAGAAATGCTCAAAGAGGGGCCGGGGCGGTGACTCATGCCTGTAATCCCAGCAGTTTGGGAGGCCGAGGCAAGCAGATCACGAGGTCAAGAGATCGAGACCATCCTGGCCAACATGGTAAAAACCCGTCTCTACTAAAAATACAAAAATTAGCTGGGCATGATGGTGCATGCCTGTAGAACCAGCTACTCGGGAGGCTGAGGCAGGAGAATTGCTTGAACCCAGGAGGTGGAGGTTGCAGTGAGCTGAGATCGCACCACTGCACTCCAGCCTGGCAACGGAGTGAGACTCCGTCTCAAAAAAAAAAAAAAAAGAAAGAAAGAAAGAAAAAAGAAATGCTCAAAGAGTTATGCACAAAAATGTTTCTGGCTTTATTTTAATTTTTTTTTTGGATTTTTTAGAGACAGGGTCTTGTTCTATCATCCAGGCTGGAGTGCAGGCGTGTTTATAGCTCACAGCAGCCTCAAACTCCTGGGCTCAAGCAATCCTCCGGGTCCCGAGTAGCTGGAACTACAGATGAGCATCATCATGACTGACTAATTTTTATTATTTTATTTATTTTTATTTTATTATTTAATTTTATTGTTTTGTAGAAATGGGGTCTTGCTTTGTTGCTCAGGCTGGTCTTGAACTCTTGGCTTCAAGTGATCCTCCTGCCTCAGTGTCCCAAATTGCTGGGATTACAGGCATGAGCCATTAGTCCTGGCCTCTTGCTTTGAGGTTTACAATAGCCAAAGAAGTGGAAGCAATCTGCATTCCCTATCAAAAATGGAGTATTTAATAGAGTGTGGATAATTATATGAAAGAATACTATGCAGCCTTTGTATTCAATCTTTATGTATGTATACAGAATTCAACCTCTATATATACACACAGAAAGATCTTTAAAACATACCAGTTGGTAAAAAATAAATCAAATTTAAAAACAGCATGTTTTATATGATCCTATAATGTTGCAATAGAAAGGTAGATCTGTGAATATATACATCCATTTTTGTAGAAAGGGGCTGTGAGGAAGCATCCTCCACTAGCTTCTTCCTCAAGGGTGGGCTTAGATGCCATGGCATGAAGGGGGAATGCTGCACATTGAGAATACAGTCATCCCTCAGTATTGTCAGGATGCTCAAGTCCCTGATATAAAATGGGGAACTATTTGCATATAACCTCTGTGCATCCTCCTGTGTATTTAAATTTATCTCTACTTATAATGCCTAATAAAATGTAAATGCTATCTAAATAGTTGCTCTAGTGTATTTCCTATTTGTACTATTTTTTATGTTTTTTTCTATTAGTTTCTTTTTACAAATATTTTTGATCTGCACTTGGTTAAATACAGTTGGAGGGCGGGCTGACTGTACACCGGGTATTGCTTGTGTAAGTAACTATAAAAATAAAATGAAGCGTTCAAGTGGAGGACTGAGATTTCCCACAAGACAACCGTTAATACTCGTTCCAGATCTAAAATTCGATGACTCGCCCCTGTCATGGAGCCTTCCAGACCAGACCATTACAAAGCAAACAGCTGTTTACATTTAACATTCTATCCCCTGGCTGGGCCAGAGCAAATTACTACTTTTCATGTTCTGCCCTTCAAGCGAGAAGGCATTGGCATCTCTGAGTAGATTCACTCCAAAGACACTTCTCTTCTTTCTGCCATTGTTCCCACTTGGATCCTTAAACTCCACAAATTAAGCACTCCTGTGGTAAGACTGGTGGCTGTCTTGTAAAATATAAGTTCCCTTCTGACTGAAACACAAAACCCTGTTTGTTGTTTTGCAGAGACTAGGACTGAAGGAGCCACCGGACCTGCCCCTAAGGGAAAGGAGGTGGGTCTGGGACTTTGCAGGCATGACAACAATCCTGCCTGCTGGACTCAGCTCTGAATTCATTGGCAGCATCAGCCCACTCCTCCATTCCATCCCTGATTCTCTCTAGTTGAGTGACCTATGAGCCAGAGACTTGGCTAAATTCCCTAATGCTTTGTGCTTTTGTTGACCATTTCCAAGGAGCTCCACTCCTTGTCAGTCAGTGGAGCTATGGCATGAAAATGAGCCACACAGATACCAGTAGCTCATTTTTGCTTCAAAGCAGGCTATCCTAAAACTTAGTAGGTTAAAACAACCACCATTTATTTAGCTCACTATTCTAAGGGTCATCAGTTTGGCTGAACTCAGTTGGATGATTATTCTGGTGTCAGCTGGGCTCCCTCATGAGCCTGCAGACAATGCGAGTCATTCAGTTTGCTCTTTTTTTCTGGGAAGAGCTTGCTATCAGCTAGGTGACAGGGTGGTCAGGACACATGTCTTTCATTCTCCAGCAGGCTAGCCCGGTCATGTTCACATGGTGGTGGCACCTGTACAAGAGGGTTAAAAGGCCATTTCCAGGCATTGAATATTCAAGTTAAGACAAAGATGAAACCCCACCCTATCATTTACCTTCCTACTAAATGTCTCAAGACAAGCTTGTAGTTGTCAGAGATTATTCCAAGTTCCATGAATTCCAATGTTTTAGCTCATCAAAGATCATCTACTCCAACCCCTCTGTACCCAGACTCTGTATGGATTATGTACCTCTGGGAGGCTAGGAACAGCTTGCAGGAATAAAAAAATAACCTTTTTTCAAGCTCAGGTAATAACAGCCCACTCTAGTTATTCATGAGCGCTGCGATCAGGATTTTCTTCGCTGGGAGAGTTCAGGATCAGGGCTTCTTTGAAGGAGATGGAAGAAATAGAGTTAAAAATCTGAGATTTGCAAATACAGGCTGCCCACAAAGTCTGGATATTAACATTCAAGGGCACCTTCTGGGTTGGTGGTCTTAACTTCTTGACTAAATTTTAAAACCTGCAGGTTTTAAGATACCTGATGGGGCAAAATACGAATCTGCCCATTGGATATATCATGGCAGCTCTTTTTTCTCCCCAAACACCATCTGCCTGATTTCCCACAGTTCCTGAGCTTCTCCTCAGAAAGTCGGGAGGGAAAGATGGTGCCAAGAATGCCCTTTGCTGGCATCTCCAGTTTTAAACCCAGAGTGTCACCTATATGATCTGCCTCTGACCCTAAGAATTCATGTACTGTGGACGCTCATGGTCTAATTAGGAGCTACAAAGAGATATTCCAGTATTTGTAATGCAAAAAGTTAACTTCTATAATGAAGTATGCACAAAATAGAACAAGGAAGAGTTGGACCAGTCATCAAGTAGGAGAGAGAGAACAGAGGTAAAGATTCAGAGGGTAGGAAGAGCTTGACTGATTCTCAGGAGGGCATGTGCATCAGTGTTACTCGTGCATAATGTCAGGTGGGGAGGTGGACACAGACTGGGGGTGGAGCAGGAAATGAGGCTAGAAAAGTCATCACTGCTTAGATCAAGAAGGGTATTTGTCCAGGTGCAGTGGCTCAAACCTATAATCCCAGCACTTTGGGAGGCCATGGCAGGTGGATCACCTGAGGTCAGGAGTTCGAGACCAGCCTGGAAACCCTATATCTACTAAAAATGCAAAAATTACCTGGGCATGGTGGTCGGCACCTGTAATCCCAGCTACTCGGGAGGGTGAGGTAGGAGAACAGCTTGAACCTGGGAAGCGGAGGCTGCAGTGAGCTGAGATCATGCCACTGCACTCCAGCCTGGGCAACAGAGCAAGATCCTATTT
>NW_012102754.1:2123050-2125454 GCF_000951045.1 Mandrillus leucophaeus | reverse complement strand
AATACAAGAGGAGGAGTAGGTGTTGAGACATGTTGGGATGGAGACAGTAAAGGATAAGATCTGATTGGCACACTGAGTTTGGCCTCTGTGGAAGGGTTATCAAGGTGAAAGCAGAGGCCTTGGTCCTATGGTTCTAGGGCATAGGGGAGCAGCCTGGGATACCAGCAGGATTTTTAGTTAAGCTGAAACAGAGAATACTTAGAAACAGGATATGGAGCAAGAAACAAAAGGGCCAAGAACCGAGCCCCTGGAAACAAAACACTTAATGGGGCCAGAGGAAATGGGAGCTGGGAAGGAAACAGAACCACAGAGGGGAGTGGCCAGTCAGTGTCATCTGCTGCTGCAAAACTGGGAAGATAAGCCTGAAAGCATTCACTGTGTTAGCCACATGGAGGTCACTGGTGACGTCAGTGGGAGCTTTCATAGTCAGACAGGGCTCTGTTCCAGGGAGCTAGGAGTAAGAGAGGGGTCAGAATGGGGAGACAGCTGGTGGAGATGACACTTCAGAAACTTGGTGTAAATGTAATGAAGATATATGACATTAGGTGGAGGAGCATACAGAGTCTAGGAAGAGTCTTTGCTTTAAAGGAGATTTAATTCTGCTTAAATGTCATTGGGAAAGTGGGAATAATAATACTACCCTCATAGGATTATTGTAAGGATTAAACTGCAACATGCAGGTAAGGTGTTTAGCATGGTGCCTGAACATAGTAAGTGTCCAGTAAACAGTGGCTATAACATCATTAATAATAACAATAATAACAGTTGTACGTAAAACACCACCAGAAGGCAGGTTGAGGACACAACTCAGAAAAGGAATAACTGACAGTACAAAGAGGCAGGAAGGGAAGGGATCCTGAATGCAGGTGAATAAACTATGTGTAAAGAAAATGAGATTCATTCATTCAACAACATATATCAAGCACTTACTTTACCAGGTACTTTACCAGGTGCTGGGTATATAAAAGAAAACAAGAAAAACACTGCTTCTGCCCTCAAAGAGCTCACACAGCCCAGCGAAAGAGATGTATAGTAAATCAACCATTACAATATGGTGGGATGGAGTTAAAATCAGGGTTCAGTAGAAACCCAGGAGGAGGCCCTAACCTAGCCTTGGCCAGCAGAGGTGAGGGTGCCCAGGAAAGACTTTCTGAAAGAAGTCATATCTGGCCTTAGACCTGATTTCCCTACACAGGAGACAGGCAGCAACAGCACAGGAGGGAAGAGGAGGAGACAAGGTGCAATAGGGTTTGTAGTAAATAGGGGTAAAAGTGGAGGAATTCATGCCAGAAACTTCTTTTCTTCTGTAATGCAGCAAGTTCTTCTCTGTGAGACCTGAGAATGGGCTTGGAACAGCTGCAATGACAGGGCAGAAGAATCTGGGTACATTTTATACATGCTGAGCAGTATTGAATGTACAGGTGGGAACGTTGTGATTGCCCCTAGAAGCACTGAGAAGACCAGAGACGAGGGGAGAGCGGGGATGAGGTCTACAGAGTGGTGCCACAGGCTGAGGGGCAGGGAGATGAGGGTGCTGGCCAAACCAAGGATGATGTGATGCCTCCCAAGATAAGCAGGAAAGTAAAGACAGGAGGGGACCAGCTGATGAATCCCCCAAATAGAGAGGACACATGCAAATGAAAGCATAGTGAAGTCAAAGAGTAAATGTGGAAGAAATAAGAGACTGAGAAGCCAAGGATGGTCAAGAAGTTGAGTGCAGAGGAGCAGGTAGAGTCAATAGCAGCTCTGGGGATGACAACGTCCAGCAGGTGCCACAGGCATGGAAGAGTGGAGGGGGAAGGCCATGAGAACTGAGCAGATCAAGGAGCTGTCGGGTGTTAGCAGGATCACCCGAGACTGCCTAGGATGCAGGCAGGAATGGGATGGAGAAGAAGGGAATGATCCAATCTCCATCACCTTTGATGAATGTGAAGGTAGGATCCGGTTGATGAATGTGTGGTAGGAGAGCTATGGGGCTAGAAACTTAGGCATGGCTGGCTTAATGACAAGGGCAACCCATTTTGCATTTACAACTGTTTTCTCCCATAGTTCCCGTAAGCAAGTATGAGATCTTGTGCCCTGACTTTTTTCAATTTAAAAAACACTCTCAGCTGGGCACGGTGGCTCACGCCTGTAATCGCAACACTTTGGGAGGCTGAGGTGGGCGGATCACGAGGCCAGGAGATCACAACCATCCTGGCTAACATGGTGAAACCTCATCGCTACTAAAAATAAAAAAAAATTTTTTTTAATCAGCTGGGTGTGGTGGCGGGCACCTGTAGTCCCAGCTACTCGGGAGGCTGAGGCAGGAGAATGGCGTGAGCTTGGGAGGCGGAGGTTGCGGTGAGCTGAGATCACACCACTGCACTCCAGCCTGGGCAACAGAGAAAGACTCCATCTTAAA
>NW_012102754.1:2119468-2122135 GCF_000951045.1 Mandrillus leucophaeus | reverse complement strand
GCAAAGTCCCCTTTGTACGTTTCGTTGGCTGAAGACTAGCCAATGAAAGGAAGAACGGCCCTGGGAAAGTACAGAGCCTGAAAGAGATAGTCAGAATTAGGGGGAACCTGAGATGAGGATTTGGATGCAGGGTTTTTGTTTTGTTTTGTTTTTGCTTTTGTTTTTGAGTCGGAGTCTTGCTGTGTCGCCAGGCTGGAGTACAGTGGCGCGATCTCAGCTCACTGCAACTGCCGACTCCCTGGTTCACATGATTCTCCTGCCTCAGTCTCCCAAGTAGCTGGGATTACAGGCATGCGCCACCACGTCCAGCTAATTTTTTTTTTTTTTTATTTTAGTAGAAACGGGTTTTCACCATGTTGGCCAGGATGGTCTCGAACTCTTGACCTCGTGATCCACCTGCCTCGGCCTCCCAAAGTGCTAGGATTACAGGTGTGAGCCAACATGCCCGGCTTCTCGATACAGGTAATTTACTAAGGATATGCTCACAGGCAAGATTAGAACAGGAAAGAAGGAGGCGGGACGAAGACGGGGAGAAAGGCAAACAAGACTGGTGGTTTCAGGCAAAATCCTTCAGAGGGTAGCTTCAGCCTGATCCCTCAGGGAATCCCTGACGTGTAAGTTCCATCTCACGTTGCTCCTCCCCACCCAGCCTTAGGGAAGGGAGCTGGCTCTCATAAGCCTTCTCCAGTTGGGCATTGGTCAGTAGTGACCCTTGGGGATGGACACTCCCTGGCACTCCCAGCGCCTCCCAAGCAGACAGCCTCCAGTGCTCCACTACTGAAAGGCAGTGCTCCACTACTGGAAGCAACAGTTCACCAAAGCCAGGGAGAGACACAAAGATCAGATAAAGGGACCTGAAGAAATCTGGGCAGAGCACAATGTTCACTTCAGTTACAAATCCCTGCCTGTAAAGGGGAAAGAAGGATCACCAGAAATACTCAGACTTGAACACCAATTTCCTTTATAGAACCTCAGTGTCTGCTGAGGAGCATCTAAGGAGCCACTCCAATTAGGAGGAGGGCCGAGGAGGGGCTGAGCATGCCAGGATCTCCAATGAGAGCAGTTTCTCTTTCCGTTCTTTTACTTATTGCCTTTTATGTACAACATCGTTTAAAGGAAGGCTTCCCCTGTTGAAAAGAAGTTTGGAAAAACATCCTGCAATAGCTCTGTATCCCCTCCACATGTAGAAGAGGCAGAGCAAATCAAGATGGTAAATCAGTGTGGTGGCCCTTGGGAGGAGTCATCTACCCTGCCCTGGGACAGCACCAATCCCAGCCCTTGATGAACACCACCCCCTGCCCCCAGGTCCTGCACCAGGCTGGAGACCCTGCGTCCTCGCTCTGGCTACACTCACAGAATTCTGTGGGAGGCCCTAAAAATGAATATGCAGAGAATATATTTCACTTTTCAGTGTGTCACAATGAGCTGGTGCTCAGACATAGACAAGGGACAGAGCCAGAAAGAAGGGAGCTTTGGCAACTTGTAAATAAAGCCCTTGGAAATGAAAAATGCAACCCCCTAGATACAAAGAGGAGGACCAAAGGGAGATCTGTGGTCCCAGAGAAGCCTTGCCCTCCATCTGGTTAAACAGGTTGCTGAAACATTGCTTTAATTTCACTCCAGGAAAAAAGATACAAACTGAAAGAGTTACTGAGGGAAAGAAGTTCCTGGATTCCTAACTTTGCAATTATTCAATGAATATTGTGAGCCAGGCAGCCCACTTGATCACTTGCCCTTGTGGAAAGTGGGGAAGAAAGGACATAATTAACAAAAGTGGAACAGGACCCCAGGAGAAATAAAACCAGGAAACCGAAAGAAGGAAGTGTTTAATGCTGGCCACTGAAATTCCAAAGTGTCCCATAATTGCTGCTTAAATGTTACCGACCTGTGAAGCTACCATGTGCTTTAGAGAGAAAAACTCCATCAGCTTTCAGGTGACATGGGAAGTTATGGTCACACTGTGAAGAAATGCCCTAAAGCAGAAGCACAAACTGGCTCCTGGGTTCATTTGAATTAGTTGTCAACGTCATAAAATTGAGAAGTTTGTCATAAAAATTCCGTTTTTTTGTTTTGTTTTGTTTTGTTTATCTCTCTCTTTCTGAAAATTGACCTTCACAATGCTGGGCCCAAGATCCTGAAGATAATGGTGAGTGGTAGCTGGATAGTCCCTTGTCCTCTTTAGACGGGGACACTTTCACATTTCTCTGCACTGCACTGACTTTGCAGCATGTACTTATATTGACATCACAATGAAGATGTTTTGCTTGAGCAGAGAGGAAAACTAACTCTGCTGTTGATACTCTGATTCCTTTGCTTTTACTATCTTTGTCCTATTCAGAATTTACCCATCTCTTTATACCAGACCCTGTTATTATACACTTAACTAAATACAAGTCACATCTGATTATAGTAAGAATGGAAGCGCTAAGTCCTCAATTAACTCGGAGGTGCAAGTGAACAGCATTGAAGAATAGTCCGTCTTGGGGGAGATAATAGTGTTAATACCATTTGATGAGCACATCATTAATTTATTTGTATGCGTTATTTTCTTTAGTCCTCACATAAGGTGGGTCACATCGCCAACCCCATTTTACAGATGAGAGAACTAGGTTTCACATGTTTTAGAGTCAATATTTGAACAACTGGAGTTTTGCTGTATTTTGGAAT
>NW_012102754.1:2116433-2118751 GCF_000951045.1 Mandrillus leucophaeus | reverse complement strand
ACTGCAGGAGCTGGGATTAAATGTTCGTAATTATAAACCCTACATTTGCCACTTCAGCTGGCCAAGGGCCAGCCAGGCAAACACAGGACAAAGGTTTAGGTAAAGGAATCTTTTGGGGAAGCAGCACTAGGTGTCAGGAGCCGAAGCCTGGACAAACAGGGTCAGAGGCCCAGTGCAGGGGGGCCAACCTCAAAGGCAGAAATCCCTCATCAAACCCAGACCTCTTGTGGAGGTGAGAAATGCAGGCTTCCCATCCTATAGAGCAGCAGTCCCCAACCTTTTTGGCACCAGAGACTGGTTTCATGGAAGACAATTTTTCCACAGATCGGGGTGGGGGATGGTTTTGGGATGAAACTGTTCTACCTCAGATCATCAGGCATTAGATTCTCATAAGGAGTGTGCAAACTAGATCCCTTGCCTATGCAGTTCACAATAGGGTTCACACTCCTATGAGAAGCTCATACCACCACTGATCTGACAGGAGGTAGTGCTCAGGCAGTAATGCTCACTCGCCCATGCTCACCTCCTACTGTGCAGCCCAGTTCCTAACGGGCCACAGACTGGTACTGGTCGGTAGCCCAGGGGTTGGGGACCCCTGCCATAGGGAGAAAGGTCATTGTATACCGCCCCTCGAGAGGGCAATTTGCCTGGAGTCTGTGATTCATAGTGGGCATCCTTAGAACCAGAAATTCCTTCTCCCCTTATTTACCCCTAAGGAGCCCTTATCCGCTCCTGCTGTGGAAGGAAGGCACAGAGTCCTCTTCAAGGATGATGATTACCAAATGGTTCATTATAGCAAAGAAGGAAACAAGCTAAGTGTCCATCAGGAGGGGAATGGCTAGGTCAATTATAATAAACCCACTCAGGGGAACATGCTCCAACAAAGACACATATACCTCCCATGAAGAGTCCATGATCCAAGAGCAAGCCATAGAGCTGTGCCACTCAGACTTCCCTTCAAGAAAGCAACTGCCCCTCAGCTGCAAGGAGTGCAGTGAGCTAACAGTCTCCAGCTGCGGAGCTTTTAGGCTTCACTGCAGCGTTTGAGTTGAGGCCATGCTTTCCAGGGAGTCTCCCAGCAGGTGACTGAGCATGGCTGAGGAACTAAAGCTTGGCCATTTCTGCCCAATGAGGCAATCCTCCAACGGGCAATGTCAACTCTGAGCTCCCATTGGGCAGGTGAGACTGTCAGACCCGCACCACACACTGCTCTCCTTGCCAGCCCTGCTCCCTTGCTCCCTCTACCTTTATCTTTCACAGGCATCACCCCCGATTAACCCCTTAGACTCCTAACTCCTCTCAGTGTCCACTTCCCAGAGTATGCCTGAACTGGCATTTCCATTGATTAGTGAAAATAGCAAGTTACAGGACCCTGTGTACACTAAGATACCATTAGGTAAATAAACCAACACCTACATGAATAAGTATTTTTTAAAGGTAAAGAAAAGGAAAAATACAAGAATGTAGGAAGAAAGGAAGGAAGGAAATAAACCTCACACATAAACACATTTTTTCTATGCATTCATATATATGCGGTCAAATGCTCTACCCTTGAACTATAACACCTGCATTCATATATATGGATAGGCATGCATTTAAAAGTTCTGAGAAAAACCCGACTAAATGATAACCGTAGTTATTTCTTGAGGTGGGGGAAAGTTTAGAAATGATGCATTAAGATTCTCTGTATTGCTTTAATGTTCTTTTTACAAGGAGAATGCTTTCAAGCATTACTTAAGTAACTAAAAACGTTTAAAATGTACGCCAGCCCTTGGGAATCCAGGCCCCTTGGACCAAGACTGAGTTTACTCAAGGACGATCCCAGCATCTCTGCTTAAGTTAGAGACCCCCCAGAGTGGAGCCAGAGGCCCTCTAGAAGTGTTGCACCTGGCAGGGGTCGGCCAGTCCTCAACCCACTCCCTGCCTCTGCTGGC
This sequence comes from Mandrillus leucophaeus, assembly GCF_000951045.1. Taxonomy (NCBI): domain Eukaryota; kingdom Metazoa; phylum Chordata; class Mammalia; order Primates; family Cercopithecidae; genus Mandrillus; species Mandrillus leucophaeus. The sequence continues at coordinate 2,116,817 of NW_012102754.1, read as the reverse complement.
CAACAACCACAGAGATGCATCAAGAAGGAGAAAGATCTTTCTATCCAGAAAGATCTATGGAGTGTTTTAAATTGCATGAGACTCCTGGCCTCCCTGGCTGCACTGTGCAGAGATGCCATAACTCCCCAGAACAGCATCTCTGAGAATTGCACTTGTAAATCTTCCCCTCATGTGGCATGGAGCACATCGGAGAACGGTTCTAAATCTAATCAGCTGCACGGGCATCTCACGCAGGAGGCAGCCATGTTTGTTACTTATCTGCCAGGACTACCTCTTTCACCTTTAAGCTGTCAGGGTCTTCTTTCTCATTCTGTGTCTCTCTCTCCCTCCCTGACTCCCTCACCTCTTGCCTTTTGCCTCCTTCTCCCCTCCTTCCTCGCTCCC